>NC_041408.2:28250574-28448074 GCF_900747795.2 Erpetoichthys calabaricus | reverse complement strand
CGTTACCGCACCCACCACATAATGAAACAGCTCAGGATCCTGGTTGGCAACCCCACATGCAAACACGCCGTGCCGTCCAGTCCCACCCTCCGGAAATGACCATCTATCTGCCAAAGCCAGGTGTTAGGTGGGTGTTCCCTTGGCCTGGCCTATTCATAGGATGAGTCACCAGACACATGAATACCACTGCTGAGGTAAATAAACCTTTCAACAAGGTCGACACTCTCTCCACAGACACACACAGCCGATGACTATGCCCAAGAGGTCATTAAAGGCCTGAATCTTGGTTTCTATCCAGGACACTTGCAAGCCCAGACACTCAGACTCCTCGCTCAGTCTCTCGAACGCCCCAATCAGAGCCTCCACTGACTCTCCGAAGATCACAGCATCATCAGCTAAGTCAAGATCGGTGAATCTTTTGTCACCAACAGATGCCCCACAGCCACGGGACCCCACGATCTTGGCCAACACCCAATCCATGCAAGCACTGAACGGAGTAGGAGCAAGATAACACACCCCTGATTAACCCCAGAATCAACTGGGAAGAACGCAGAGGTTCTGCCACCACTCTGCACAGCACTAACAGTACCAATGTATAGGCTGCCCATGATATCCAGCAACTTTGAGGGGATCTCGCAAAGTTTCAGGATGTCCCACAGGGCAGCTTGATCAACTAACAAAGGTTGCAAAGAAACTCTGCTGATATTCGTGTTTGCGCTCCATGAGTACCCTTAGTGCCAGGATGTGGTCAATGGTAAGCTTCTTAGGCATAAAACCAGACTGCTTCAGTCGCTGGTAGGTGAGCATCTGATAGTGGTTCCTATTGAGGATGACCCTAGCAAGGACCTTATCTGGCACAGAGAGCAGTGTTATCCTCCAGTAGTTGCCACAATCCAGACAATCACCCTTCCCCTTCCAGATTGGGAGGACAAGTTCCGTTTTCCAGTCAGTTGGGATGATGCCAGTCTCCCAAATGGAAGCAAAGATTGATTGCAATGCCAGGACGACAGCCTTACCACAAGCTTGGAGAAGTTCACCTTGGATACTACAGATCCCTGCAGCTTTTCCTACCCTCAGCTGGTTTACCACCTGTGCAATCTCAGTGAGATTGGGTGGTTCACAGCTAATTGGAGGATCAACTTCAAGAACAGCTGACCTAGAGATATGCAACGTCTTAGCTGGAAGATCAGCTTTAAACAGCAGCTCAAAGCAGCCAGCCTAGCAGGTCACAACTACATTGTCATCCGTCAGCTGCCCTGACTGCGACTCTCCGAGGAACAGATTTGGATGTGCGTTATGCTTCAATTCCTCTGTAAGCAAGATGTGGGTCAGTAGACCACACATGGTGTATCACTTTCTCACAGATTCCTCTGACAAACGCCCCCTTATCTGCCCTTAGAGCCGTCCTTCTCAGTTCCTGGGCCAGAACTGCCATCAAGCTGTCCTCTGAGACTTCTCTTGATGATATCCAGAGTGCCCTGTGAGATAAAACACCACCTTCTGGTAACACTGACCCACTCCTCAGCAACCTTCAGGGTCTTGTCACGAAAGGTCTCCCACATCACATTAGGATCAGCAGTCACACCCAAGTCCTCAAATTCCTCACACAAACCGTACAAAACTCGTTAGAAACAGACTAATCTTGGAGTCAGGCCAGGTCCAGCCTCATTTTCCTAGTAGGTGGTAGCCTACTGGACCTAAGCTGGATCTTCAGAGTAGGAACAGTCTCCTTAGTATAATAATCTACTGTAAAATTTATTCAAATCACCTTCTGATTTCAGGTAGAAACCTTCTTGCTTTTTCTTATATTAAGAAGAATTCATTTGACAAGATACTTACTGCACAAAATTCTTCAAAAGATATTCTGCCATCACCATCCTTATCAGCATTGATAATGGTTTTATCAACTATCTGTTGAAGTTGAGTGTCCTTGAGATTGTTTCCCACCATCATTTTCAATACTTGGAAAAGTTCTCCATTAGATATGTAACCATCTTTATCCATATCATAGATCCGGAAGGCAACTAGAATAAGTAAACAAAAAGAATTTTGGTGCTAATGTAAAATAATGAAGAGCAATATCACAAAATAAAGTTCTAAGGGAGGCATTTAATATAACACATTTTATGTTAGCATGAAAGACAAGTTTCTTTTTTTTTTTCTGTTTTTACTTGAACAAAAACAGTTAAAGGCTAACATGAGGATAAGTCAAAATCACAACTATACTACTAGTTAAAACGATTACCAAAAATGACAAAAGTGTAGCCTTTTTAAATTAGGAAAAATGTGTAGTATGAAGTAAATCTGGAATATTTAGGATTAAATGGAACCAGAGACTAAAACCCTAAAACACTTCAACAAATGCATACACAGGATTACATTACAAAGATTTAGATGAGAACAGGCTATTCAGCCCAACAAAGATTGCCAGTCAAAATCATTTAATTCCTCAAAATAAAGTTTTGAAGGTCCCTACAATCCTACCGTCTACCACACTACTTGGTCATTTATTCCAAACGTTTTTGGATCTTCAGTGTGAAGAAAAACTTCCTAATATTTATGTGAAATTTACCCTCAAATTTTCAACTGTGTTCCCATATCCTTGTTGAACTCATTTTGAAGTCACAGTCTCGATCCACAGGACTAATTCCTTTCACAATTTTGAATCCTTCAATCATGTCTCCTCTCAATCTCCTGACTGCTAAGTATCCAAAACTTTTTTCCTTTGATCAAAGCATAGTAACCTTGTGGAGACTGCTTCACTCTCATGATAATGGTCAATATCTAATGAGATTTATGTTCAACAGGGTTGGCCACAATCAGGTCTGGCTGAGTTCAGTCATCTGAGTGTAATTATCAATTAATTTGGGTTAGGTGTTTGATTAAGTATTTAAGGGGGCAATTCCCTTTTCACATGGAAAAAATACAGGTGTTGGTCAAATTTATTACTTAAATAATTAAGTAGCAATTTAGAAATTACGTTATAGATTTATTTACTCAAACTCCCTTTATGTAGTATTACATTTTGTCTTAAGATCTGAAGCCATTCACTGTAAATAATAAAGTTTCAAAAAGAGAGGCCATCAGGAAGGAAACAAATATCATTTCACGTAACTGTATTAAGCTAAGACTGACTGGTAACACTCTAGTATACACAGATTCTAGACAAAATAAAATTTGATTCCTCATGAGGCAATTGAAAAGTCTACATGACCTTCTTGGGCAATCTGCATTATGCTAAGGTGCAGGCTTGTGCTCATGATGTTGATGAAAATATAATGATGAATGAGACAAATCACATTTCTTTGGTATAAGACTGTGTGTGGGTGGATATGAATGATGCTGTACTACAGGGGTGCCCAATGCATCGATCGCGATCGACTGGTAGATTGCAAAGGTAATGCAGGTAGATCACGTTGCATTCACAAAAAATTTTTTTAAACGTTAGTTTGTCTATCATATGTCCTCCCTATGGCATTTGCCACTTGATTGACATACAGGCGGCCAGTCTGAGATCTCTTTTCTTCTAACACACTCTGGTCATCCCGCACGCACGATCATATGCGTGAGCTACTGCAAAACTCCAGCTGTGATCTAGTTAGCCTTCCAATTTATATCAACTAAAGAAGGTATTTAAAAAGAAATTTGTTTGGGGAGGGTATGGGCTGGATGAGGAATTGGAAGAGGATTTTTTTTCCTCACAATGTCACAATTGAAGTGTGTTTGTCTGATCTGTCAATCTATTATTGCTACTCCAAAGAAGGAAAATGTGGAAAGGCACTTTTGAACTGTTCATAAAAACTACGAAACTGACTTCATTCCAAAAAAGCGATCTGACAAAGAGAAAGCAGAGGGAACTAAAATCGCAGTTAATCGGACAGCCTTCATTTTTCGCTCAGCTGAATTCAAAAGCAAAGGCAGACACACCGAAGCATCGTTCTGGGTCAGTCACTCGATCATTAAGCATAAGTAGTCATTCCAAGATGGAGAGATGATAAAAAGAGGCCTTCGTTGAGACAGATGGCTAGGGAGAAATTCCTGCTGAGATTTCAAGACCCCTGGCTGGAGAAAAATGAGTTTCTCCTTGTCAGTAACATGCAGAATACAAGCAATTTAATAACGATCCACGGCCGCTAGACTTGGCATTTTTTTTCCAATCTGACCAACATGTTGAATGAGCTTAATTTACAGGTGCAAGGGAAAGAGAACTCCATGGTCAATATGATTAGCTCAGTTAATGCTTTCAAACGAAAAATGCAACATCTGTCCTCAAAGCCTTGATTTGGGGAACATCCAAAACCTCGCGTCAGAGCTGGAGACGCAATGGAAGGCGTGTGTGCAACTTGACAGCATACGCTACACAGAGCAGATTGAAAATTGCCTGTCAGACTTTGATAGACGGTTTCAAGGCTCAACTTTACTTGAGCCAATCACTACATTTAAGTGCTATCTATTTAGAGATGTTGAGGGTGATTCACCCGCATCAAAACACTGTTTCACCTAAAACTCCTCTCCAGTGGAGGATGAGATTTTGACACTACAGGATGACATTCAGCTGAAGTCTGGGGCTCATGGACAGTTTTGGAACTTACCCACAGAGGAAACGTGCTACCTCCTTGACTGCATTATTCGGATCTACTTATTTATGTAAGTCAGCCTTTTCCCACATGAAGATTATTAAATCCAAACACTGTAGTGTCCATAAATGTATTGAATTGTTATTGTGCCATAAAGGTTATTCAGTTATGCAAGGTACAACATATATTTTATGTATAAAGTACACTCAGCATATATATCATTTTTAATGTAGGTAGATCATTTCGACCTGGTCATTTTAAAAGTAGCTTGCAAGCCGAAAAAGTGTGGGCGCCCCTGCTGTACTGTAAGTGCGCTTGAAAACTAATCCAAGATTGAATGGATGACAAACCAGATCTCAGTGTGTATATGAAAATGTTTTGATTTACTATCACAATCATATTCATTTAGAATTCTGTAAAGGTTATGAATTTAAACTTTAACTGTGTCAAAATATTTTGGGGATAAAGAAAGCTTATGGACCAGAAATGAGAAGTATGTATTTTTAAAATAGAGAATGACTAAAAGCTCCACAATTATATCCGTTTATATAAAAAAACAATTATACTTACACCTGAGCTTCTGTTCTTTATCTCCTTTCACACTAAACTGAGAGACACCTTCTATAAATTCTAGATGGAGAGAAAAGAAAGATTTATATTTTAACCATGTATACATAAATATTACATGTACCAGGGGTGACAATTTAATTCCCAGAACAGCTGCGTAGTGTCACCCAAGAGAGAAAAATTCATATTTTTTTTTTGATCACATGGGAACAGCCCATCACAAATTCATTAGACAGGCACAAACAGCCAACCAACAATGCTATTTACAAGTGTTGTACAGGTTACAGGATTCTGTTCAAAGAAAACACCCGAACTGTGCCTGACAAGCAGATCGCCCACTATGACAGTGCCCTAAGCTAGGATACACTTGGTGTTCATGATTTCCAAGCTAAGAAATCAATTACCAAATTGTATCACCCACCCTATACACCTGACATAGCCCCCTTGTGATTTCAGGCTCTTTACGAAAATAAAAATTGTCACAAAAGGATGAAGATTTCCAAACATTTCTAACATCCAGTGAAACATGACAAAGGAACTCAAGGGTATTACAGAGAGTTCCAGGTACAGTACTGTGCAAAAGTTTTAGGCAGGTGTGAAAAAATGCTGTAAACAAAGAATGCTTTCAAAAATGAAAGTCTTAATCATTTATTTTCATCAATCAACAAAATGCAGTGAATGAACAAAAGAGAAATCTAAATCAAATCACTATCTGGTGTGACCACCCTTTGCCTTCAAAACAGCATCAATTCTTCTAGGTTCACTTGCACACAGTTTTTGAAGGAACTCGGCAGGTTGGTTGTTCCAAACATCTTGGAGAACTAACCACAGATCTTCTGTGGATGTAGGCTTCCTCACATCCTTCTGTCTCTTTATGTAATCCCAGACACACTCGATGTTGAGATCAGGGCTCTGTGGGGGCCATACCATCACTTCCAGGACTACTACTTTACGCTGAAGATAGTTCTTAATGACTTTGGCTGTATGTTTGGGGTCGTTGTCCTGCTGCAGAATAAATTTGGGGCCAATCATACGTCTCCCTGATGGTATTGCATGATGGATAAGTATCTGCCTGTATTTCTCAGCATTGAGAACACCATTAATCCTGACCAAATCTCCAACTCCATTTGCAAAAATGCAGCCCCAAATGTTCAAGGAACCTCCATCATGCTTCACTGTTGCCTACAGACACTCATTATTGTACCGCTCTCTAGCCCTTCGACGAACAAACTGCCTTCTGCTACAGCCAAATATTTCAAATTTTGACTCATCAGTCCAGAGCACCTGCTGCCATTTTTCTGCACCCCAGTTCCTATGTTTTCATGCATACTTGAGTCGCTTGGCCTTGTTTCCACGTCGGAGGTATGGCTTTTTGGCTGCAACTCTTCCATGAAGACGACTTCTGGCCAGACTTCTCCAGACAGTAGATGGGTGTACCTGGGTCCCACTGGTTTCTGCCAGTTCTGAGCTGATGGCACTGCTGGACATCTTCCAGTTTCGAAGGGTAATAAGCTTGATGTGTCTTTCATCTGCTGCACTAAGTTTCCTTGGCCGACCACTGCGTCTACGATCCTCAACGTTGCCCGTTTCTTTGTGCTTCTTCAAAAGAGCTTGAACAGCAAATCTTGAAACCCCAGTCTGCTTTGAAATCTTTGTCTTGGAGAGACCTTGCTGATGCAGTATAACTACCTTGTGTCTTGTTGCTGTGCTCAGTCTTGCCATGACATGAAACTGTCTTCCACAACCTCACCTTGGTAGCAGAGCTTGGCTGTTCCTCACCCAGTTTTAAGCCTCCTACACAGCTGTTTATTTCAGTTAATGACTGTGTTTCAACCTACGTGTGACATTGATGATCATTAGCACCTGTTTGGTATAATTGGTTGATCATACACCGGACTATAATCCTACAAAATCCCTGACTTTGTGCAAGTGTACCTATAAGATGCTGGTTTGAAGGCAAAAGGTAGTAACACCAAATATTGATTTGATTTAGATTTTTCTTTTTTTCGCTCACTTTGCATTTTGTAAATTGATAACAAACATTATTCATATTTCTGAAAGCATTCTTTGTTTACAGCATTTTTTCACACCTGCCTAAAACGTTTGCACAGTACTGTATGTTTCTAGCAACAGCAACATCTTCTAACTAAAAGTATAGCTGTGGGAGGAAGTTACTTCAAAGGTGAGAGTAGCCACTAGCGCACAGATACACACATTTTTTCTACAAGTTCATTCTGGGAATTAAAATGACACATCTCATATTACAATGTAACATGCAACATTTCAAAAATCTGTATCTCAACAAGTATTTTAAATGCTATTTATTATGCATGGATCAAACGAGAATTATTAAAAGTAAAGATTTTTCAGCAAACATGCATCCAATATGTTTGTTTAGTTACTGGATTCACAAGACCTTGGGAACTGTTGGAAAAATGATTATAGTTCAGACAATTTGCAGATACACTTCCCTGAGGTGAATTCATAATACATTTGCATATGGCTTTATCACAGGTCAGCCAGCCACCAGGTGTTCACACGCAAACACTACCCCAGAGTTGGCTGTGGGTGTAGGATTACTACACTACACAGTAGTAATCAAACCTCCCAGAATCCCAAATACCTAATTTACTAAAAACAAAACAGGCATCTTCAGGTACACTGTATAGTCAAGATTAAGAGATGCGATGACCCAAGTTGCTGCTGTGGTTGATGTATGCTCAGAACTATTTGTTGTAATATCAATCAAAGATACAATGCCCCATGACTGTTATCAGACTTCACAAAAGTACCAACAGACAGCTTCTTCACAGCGCTTTTGCTGGCTAATAGACTGCCGCACCACAACACAACTCTGCTTGGCACCATACAGTAAAATGGGACGGGAACTTCTACCTGTAGCTCAAGTTTCTGTAATACGCGTGCAATTCTCCATGGTAGAGTTAATATCTGGTAGTGCCACGCTGACAATGTTTGGAGAGGTACAAAGGATTTTAAGGTGGACCAGGAATATTAAATTTTTTGTAGGCTTCGGGGATTCTAGTGTTAATAGGCTACTGGAATTAGCATATCTCCCAGACCCCTGCTTGTACTCAAGTCTAACACTAACCTCTTTCATTAACAGATTCTGAAAACAAACTTTAAAGAGCAGGAACATGAATGACCATTACAAAAGAATTAGCATGTGAATGCATATAAACACAAGGGCACCAATCAATTCATATTATTGGCAAATTTGTTGACATTTAAAACAGTAATTGTCCTGAATAAAAAGCTGTTTGGGAGTCAAAATATCCAGCATTTTGCCCATGAGCTAAGCCAAATTACTTGGGTCACTGAAAAACACTACACCCTTTGAAAGTTTTTTTTTTTTTTTTTAATTCTGCAGTTATTTGTTTTTTTTTTTTTTAAATCATAACATGTTCACAGACGAAATTCACAGAACTAGTTTCACAGCTTTTGATTCCAGATTATACAGAACCAGTAAGGACTATATAATACACAAACAGTGTGCAAATATATGAATATTTATTTGATGTACACCTAGAAACAACCCATTTCACAGGTCCAAGTAGGCATTTTGGGAACTTATTTGCATATGAATTGTGATTCGCTCAAGAACCATAGTAATATGTGGCCTCTTTGCAGTAACATCTTGGGACAAAGGACTGCCAATTTGAAAACACACTATTGAGTAGATGGCAAACACAGCAGCTTGGAGTGCATGTATTGACAAGTAAATCGTCTTATATGACATTATGAAATGAATGTGGATGACAGTTATCATCAAAACACATCTTGCCTGAAGAAGGGGCCTGAGTTGCCTCGAAAGCTTGCATATTGTAATCTTTCTAGTTAGCCAATAAAAGGTGTCATTTTGCTTGGCTTTTCTCTACATCAAAACACAAGAAATTGTTTAGTATGTATATCTGTCAAAAAAAACAAAAATCGATTCAATTGTTAGCCACTAGATAGCAGCATTATTCTAGGCAACAAAGTCATGGCAGCAAAGCTCGCCAGCAGGCCTACTGTGTCTGTAGTGGCTGTGTACTGAGATACGACTTCTCTCATATGTCACAAATTTTGACTGGCTCAATGAGATACAATTTAACACGCATCTTGTGTTCAAAGTGTTAAAGTCAAAAATCAAAAATACTCAACCAATAGTCACTTACTTTTCCCACGAGTACTGCCTTTGTATTGAATATTGGGGAAGAGCCACACCTAAGTTTAAAGATACAATGTGCTGATACAAAAGTGAAAATTGCAAACCCTACTTTAGACAAACTTGATCAGTTTGTGTACTAAACCCGAATCAGACACAGAACTGGACTGATCATACCGCACTAACACCTACAGACCACCGTTTAGACTATATTAATGAAGAATTTTGGCTTCAAAGACCAAAACAATGATACGAGTTTAATGTTTTTAGATTTAAGTATGCTGCTTAACAAGCCCTGCTAACTGTGTCTTGATCATTATACACTTCTGTTACTGCATTCAAGATTGTAAAATCAGAGTGATTCTTCTGTCTAGTCAACTTGGATGTTTTGAAGCACTAAAATCTAGCCGTAGGTACAGATAAGCCTGTTTCACTGGATGAATAGTTGAATGTTAAAGTTTAGCCATGTCCATTAAATTAAGATGAACTACAAAGCCTCCATTCCTTTGAGTTATGTATGATGCTGCATTAAAAAGGTACAGATATTGCTATCATACATAATTCACTCATTGCAATTCACAGGTAAATGGTCACAAGCTTGCATCATCACCCTTTCAAAGCAAATAATGCATGTATTTTTCTTTTTGAACTAATTCAGAATAAGATAAATGTGGCAACAACAACAAGCAGCTTTTTGCACTGAAAAAGAAGCACATTTTTTTCTTTAAGTTAAACCAAGCAGGATTTTTACATCATTTGCATGATACCTACAATACCTGGCTGATATTTAAGTGATGATCCAAGTCCTTACAGCAATCCAGATCTCATGTTTTACTGTAATGTATATTCTAACACTAGTAAGTATCTGTGTACACATTAAAGGCCATAAATAAAGGTATGTGTAATAAAGTGGAATGATACAGGAAAAAGTACTGAACATACTATTTTAATACTAAGTGGAGAAGACTTTGTTGTAATGACAGCTTCAAGACACTTCCTGAATGAAGAAACCAATCACCTGCAGTGTTCAGGTGTACTTTTGACCCATCCTTCTGAAATAATTGTACTTAAATCTTGAATATTCTGGGGGGACCTCTTGTGATCCTTGATCTTTAGTTCCTTCCACAAATGTTCATTTGGATTTAAGCCAGGTGATTTGACTGGGCCATTCTAACAACTTGATTTTAATTCTCTCAAACCAACTGAGAGTTTCCTTTGCTGTATGTTTTGGATCGTTGTCCTGCTAGAAGGTCCACCACATTTCATCCTCATTATCCTTGTAGATGGCAGCAGATTAATTTCAAGAATCTCTCGGTACATGGCCCCATTCATCATTCCTTCAATTAAATGAAGTCTGTCAGTACCATGAGATGAGAAACAGCTCCACAGCATGATGCTTCACCTACAAATTTCACTTTTGGTGTGGTATTTTTTGGGTGACGTTCACTGCCATTTTTTCTCCAAGCATGGTACATAGTATGAAAGACAAAAAGTTCAACTTTGGTCTTGTCTGACCAGACTACATTCACCAAGTATTTCATAGGCTTGTCCAAATGTCATGTAGAAAACTTTAAACGACCTTTAACATTTCATTTCTTCAGTAATGGAGTTTTGTGGGGTGGGCGCACAGAGAGACCCTGCCTATTGCTTTCTCTGTAACAATTGTACCTGCTGCTCCATGTCTTTCTGGAGCCATTTCTGAGTGGGTCTTGGCTCTTAGGCTACTATTCTGACCCCCGGGTCAGAAATCTTGCAAGAGCTCCTGTGCCTGGCCAGTTGATGTTGCAGTGATGTTCCTTCCACTTGCAGATAATGATCACAATGGTGCTTACTGGAAGATTCCGAAGTTTTGAAAGATGTTTGTAACCAGTCCCATTCATATGGTTTGCAACAAGCAGGTTGCAAAGATCTTGGGTGAGCTGTTTGCTTTTACCCATCATCAGATGTTTCTTGTGTGACAACCGGGGTAGCAAAACCTTTTTATAGCCCATCAATATGTACTAAGTGATGATACAGCACCATATTAAGACATGCCAAACAGGGAAACAGCAAAAGTTATGTCTGGATATGTTTTGTGTTTGATGCAGGTGAATTTTGGCACACAATTGTGCTCATTATTATTTTAAAAAAAAAAAAAAAGTTCAGAAGTAGATTGTTGAATGCGTTGACAGTGCAATGATGTGACCGATCAGATGTGAATTGTACTTGCTTATTTATTGTGAATGGAATAATCTGCCTACAGAGACAAAACAGCAGAGTTATTCAAGTCATAATCTCAAATTGACCTATTTATTTTGGCTTTTTGTTAAAATTTGTGACTAACCATATCGTTTGTCTTTTGTTTCTCTGGCTCCACCACCACCTGGACAAAACTGTTATATTGTACAAATATTACTCTTTAATTGTTTTAACCAGTGTGGCAGATGACTAGGAACCTTGCCCCACCAGGACGGCTGGACAAGGGAAGGACCGTGGGAGAAACAATCTCTTCCCTGGGGCGCAAGAGGACCCCCTGTGGAGGTCCGTGGCCACCGCCAGGGGGCACCTGGACAGCTCTGGAGCCTTGGCATACAGCACTTCCGCCACACCTGGAAATGCTGCCAGAAGAGGAGTTGAACTCACATGCAGCACTTCCGCCACACCCGGAAGTGCTGCTGGATGTTAATTTGGGAGCACCTGGAGTACTTCCGGGTGCAATATAAAGGAGGCCGCCTCACTCCAGTCGGAGAGCAGGAGTCAGGTGGTAGAGAACAGAGTTTGCAAGAAAGGAATGGAGGCAGCAGAAGAAAAGGACTGTGAGCTGAGTTTATTGTGGAGGTTCGTGAACTGTGTGTTGCATAGAAGAAAATAAATAGCGTGTGTTTGGACATTTGGCTGTCTCAGTGTGTGTTTTGTCTTGGTAGAGTGATATATTGCTCTACTTTCCCCTATTGTATTATTAATATGTAGCCTTTGTCAGAATGCCGAATCTCACAGACATACCAATGTTTATAAGGTATTATTGTATATAACTTATCCCCACCTTCCCTTCTATATCTATAACCTTAGGCAATTACAGTGGTGTGAAAAACTATTTGCCCCCTTCCTGATTTCTTATTCTTTTGCATGTTTGTCACACAAAATGTTTCTGATCATCAAACACATTTAACCATTAGTCAAATATAACACAAGTAAACAAAAAATACAGTTTTTAAATGATGGTTTTTATTATTTAGGGAGAAAAAAAATCCAAACCAACATGGCCCTGTGTGAAAAAGTAATTGCCCCCTTGTTAAAAAATAACCTAACTGTGGTGTATCACACCTGAGTTCAATTTCCGTAGCCACCCCCAGGCCTGATTACTGCCACACCTGTTTCAATCAAGAAATCACTTAAATAGGAGCTGCCTGACACAGAGAAGTAGACCAAAAGCACCTCAAAAGCTAGACATCATGCCAAGATCCAAAGAAATTCAGGAACAAATGAGAACAGAAGTAATTGAGATCTCGACTCCACCATAAGAAAGAGACTGGGCAAAAACAGCCTGCATGGCAGACTTCCAAGACGCAAACCACTGTTAAGCAAAAAGAACATTAGGGCTCGTTTCAATTTTGCTAAGAAACATCTCAATGATTGCCAAGACTTTTGGGAAAATACCTTGTGGACTGATGAGACAAAAGTTGAACTTTTTGGAAGGCAAATGTCCCGTTACATCTGGCGTAAAAGGAACACAGCATTTCAGAAAAAGAACATCATACCAACAGCAAAATATGGTGGTGGTAGTGTGATGGTCTGGGGTTGTTTTGCTGCTTCAGGACCTGGAAGGCTTGCTGTGATAGATGGAACCATGAATTCTACTGTCTACCAAAAAATCCTGAAGGAGAATGTACGGCCATCTGTTCGTCAACTCAAGCTGAAGCGATCTTGGGTGCTGCAACAGGACAATGACCCAAAACACACCAGCAAATCCACCTCTGAATGGCTGAAGAAAAACAAAATGAAGACTTTGGAGTGGCCTAGTCAAAGTCCTGACCTGAATCCAATTGAGATGCTATGGCATGACCTTAAAAAGGCGGTTCATGCTAGAAAACCCTCAAATAAAGCTGAATTACAACAATTTTGCAAAGATGAGTGGGCCAAAATTCCTCCAGAGCGCTGTAAAAGACTCATTGCAAGTTATCGCAAACGCTTGATTGCAGTTATTGCTGCTAAGGGTGGCCCAACCAGTTATTAGGTTCAGGGGGCAATTACTTTTTCACACAGGGCCATGTAGGTTTGGATTTTTTTTTCTCCCTAAATAATAAAAACCACCATTTACAAACTGCATTTTGTGTTTACTTGTGTTATATTTGACTAATGGTTAAATGTGTTTGATGATCAGAAACATTTTGTGTGACAAACATGCAAAAGAATAAGAAATCAGGAAGGGGCAAATAGTTTTTCACACTTGATGTAGTAAAAAGACAAGCAGAAGTTAAGTTACACATAAAATAATGTATTATTGATAATATTCATAAATTGTCTTGTAGTTACTTAAATGTCTCTAGTTAAGGTATCATTGGTGCTCAGCTATCAGCCACATGTCTGTTCAAAATGGCTGCTGAGCTTTGCTCTTCATTGTGTTGTCTTCATCACAAGTTAGCAAGAGAGGTGCTTCTTTCAGATGTTGGTTAGTAAGAGAGAGAGTGTGAGGTTAAACAAGTAAATATATACATTTTCTGTCCAACCCCTACAGCCAATAGGCCGTCGTAGTACTTAAAGGCCTCTGAGACAAGCCAATTCCAAACAGCCATACCCCAGACCAATGGGGGAATACAACATCTTAAAACCTGCCACCCCCCAAGACCATATGTCTTTAAGTCTTTCTTGCAGGGGTAGAAATGAATTAAGCAAAGAAACACTAACCAAACCGGTTTAAGGCACATCTTCCCCCAAATCCTGTCGTAAAAATGTAAAGAGGCTCAGTCGTAAAAGGGGGAGCAAACATGAATGCCTCTCACCAAAGTAACACTAAATTACATTGCTTTGCCTAAAAATCAAATAAAGAAATACAAAATATTCATCAAATTATATGTAAAATCTCACATCACAACAGTGTGTCAGTGTCCGGGTATGTTTCACACCAGCCAATGATACAAATATACTCACAAACCAGATTTTAAAAGCATATTGTTATAGAACAGCTTTAGAGGGTTTGTTTAAATTAAAATATTCTGAATTATCATGGAATTCACTATTTCAACAGTATTCCTCCTCTTCTTTTAACTGCTCCAGTTAGGGGTCACCACAGCAGATAATTTTTTTCTATATCTTCCTGTCCTCTTCATCTTGTTCCATTACATCCACGACCAGCATGTCCTCTGTCACCACATCCATAAACCTCCTCTTAGGCCTTCCTCTTGCCTGGCAACTCCATCCCTAGCATCCTCCTCCCAATATACCCAGCATATCTCCTCTGCACATATCTTTGTCTCCAAACTGTCCAACCTGAGCTGACCCATTAATGTACTCATTCCTAATCCTGTCCATCCTCATCACATCCAATGCAAATCTTAACATCTTTAACTCTTTTAGGGCGGATGTCGACTTTTGTCGACAGGAGGGGTTGAAGGCGAATGTCGACAAAAGTCGACATCCAGGGATAGGGGGCGACAATCAGCTGTTAATGGCGACAAATCTCACTGTCACGTCACAGGCATTCCCCTCTGTGCTTGGAGGAATGCTAGACCCGTTGACTCGTCAAATAAACATTGCGTGTGCGTGAGTTGTGAAATGTAAACAAAGGCAAGATGGCACCAACATGTGAAAAGGCAGCGAAGCAAGTGCAGAAAAGAAAACACTTGGCAGACGATGTTTTGCGCATTATCGCGGAGTCGGACTCTTGATTTTTCAGAATCGGACTTTATTGGCAGTGATCAGGAGATCGAGCAAGAGAGTTAGAAGCAGGCATCAGCTGATCAGACACCAGCCGATGCCGCGCCAGCGGATCTGCTGCCAGTTGAGTGCCTTCGCGCAGACGATGCATCTACGGCAAGTTTGGCATGGGATAAATACACAGACATTGATCCGTTGAGAGCCGATCTGGCTACCGGAGTTTACAAGACGGCATGGCTTGCTGTTGGACACGACAGATCACCAGCTGCTGTACTTCAGGCTGCTCTCTCCTGATGCTGCTTTTCAGCTACTGTCAGACGAGACAAACAGGTAGGCAGAGATTTTTTTTGAATCGCGGGCTGCATTTGCATCGCATTCTCGTTTTTCAAAGTGGAAACCCACAACGAAAGACAAGATGAAGCGCGCTGTGGCATTACAAATAGAGATGGGACAGAACTGGTGATATAACTTCAGGGAGCATTGGTCCAAACGTGTTTTGTCCCCTGGTGGCTTAGGTACGTGCTGCTGCAAAGTTTTATTCACTTCTGTAATAAACAGAAGCAAATCCCATGGGGTGAGCCAGGCTATAATGCCATACATAAAGTTCATAAAGTTTCAGAAGATGAAAAGAGGTGACAATACGGTTTTCATGCAGGCAGAAAACTTGGTGGCAGTGGCATGGCACGATGGCAAATGGGTGACTTGTCTCTCTACAGTACACACTAACAATATATGTGAGAAAGTGCAGCAACAGACAATTGAAAAATAGGCATCAAAGCAACACATATTGTAAGGAGTACAATGCGGCAATGACTGAAATTGGCTGCTTTGAGCGAGATCAGACTTTGCTGTGTAAAATGTATGTGATATGTATGTGAAATCATAGAGTATGCAGGCTCATACAACATGCAAGACAGTAACATTTGTCAAAAGTAAATATTTTTTGTTGATTTGATATGTTAAACAATTGCTTTGTGTTCTTTTTTAAAAAATGTTAGTTTTTGGAAAAATATTCAGCCCTGGGAGAAAAGAAACAAAAAAAAAATTAGCCCTAAAAGAGTTAACTCTGCCATCTCCAGCTCTGCCTCCTGTCTTTTTGACAGTGCCACCGTCTCCAACCCATATAACATAGCTGGTCTCACTACCGTCCACAGTTACTACAGTTCTGCATATCACCCTTATTCTTAAAAATCTGTATCAGTACACTTCTACACTCCTCAGGCATCCTCTCACTTTCAAAGATTGCATTAAACAATCTGGCTAAAAACTACACTGCCATCTTTCATAAACACCTTCATGCTTCCACAGGTATGTCATCTGGAACAACAGCCTTTCCATTCTTCATAGCTATTCTTACTTCCTCGTTGCTAGTCCGTTGCACTTCCTGGTTCACTATTGCCACATCATCCAACCTTTTTTCCCTCTCTCATTCACCAACCTCTCAAACTACTCTTTCCATCTGCTCAACACACTCTCCTCGCTTGTGAGTACGTTTCCATCGTTATCCTTTATCACTACAACCTGTTGCTCATCTTTCCCAGCTCGGTCCCTCTGTCTAGCCAATCGGTACAGGTCCTTTTCTCCCTCCTTAGCATCCAACCTCTTATGCAACTCATCATATGCCTTATCTTTATCCTTTGCCACTTCTCTCTTCACCTTAAGCCTTATCTTCTTGAACTCCTATCTACTTTCTTAATCTCTCCGACTCAATTCTTGTTCAGCAACCACTTCCTCTGAATACTCTCCTACACTTCCCCATTCCACCACCAGGTTTCCTTATCCTTCTTCCACTGTCCAGATGTCATACCAAGCACCCTTCTAGCTGTCTCTCTTACCACTTGTGCTGTTGTTGCCCAGCTATCTGGTAACTCTTCACTGCCACCTAGTGTCTGTCTTACCTTCTCCCTGAACTTCACCTTAAAGTTTTCCTTTTACAACTTCCACCATTCTATCTTTCATCCCGTGATCCTAAACTCTGCCCTAACACCTCATCTTCTTGATCTCCAATGTCATCCTAGTGACTACCATGCTATGCAGCCAAATTACACTTTACCCGCCACCACTTTTGCCGTCTCCAAGCTTCTTCAGACTGACCACCCTACATAGTATATAATCCGCCAGTATGCATCTTCCTCCACTCTTGTACGTAACCCTATGTTCCTGCCTCTTCTTAAAATACGTATTCAGCACAGTCTTGTCCATCCTTTTCAGAAAATCTACTACCTTCTGCATCCCTCTCCTTTCAACAGTACATCCAGTATTTCAACAGTACAGATACAATAATGTTTCTAAGTGTATATTTAATAGAGCTGCTTGTGCTAGTAGTTATTAATATTTATGTATATTCTTCTGATCGAGGTACATTCAACAAAAAGACGTTGAATGTGATTTCTTTTTGTGTCGTGATATTGAACAGATGTTGAGTATTATGAAATTTCACTAATACTGGTATTAAATACAAAAATTCTGGTATCGTAACATGCCCACTATGACCTACAATCCGAACAGTTGAAACAAAAACCAAACCAAACCAAAAAACATTATTATTATTAACTATCCAGTAGCTTAATTTGTTACTATTTTGGAAACCCTTGACAAATACAGCTACAATGCATAAAAAAAGCATAAAGATGGCATGCATGTAACAAATCTGTTATAATCACATTTTGACTATCTGGGTAAGAAACAAAAGCAAACAAACTGAACAACAAACTAGATTATACAACACGTATAACAGCAAGTAATGTCAATTGTGAAACCAGAGCGAGACAGCAGACAAGATCATCCTCTAAGGAATAAATAGCAAGATGCCAGGTCACAAACTCCAGGCAAACTGTCTAGACTTCAAAGAATGGTCCACCACGTTAGAAAAACTCCAGACAAAATGTCAAACAACCCATTATAAACTCAGGCAGCACGACTATGGGTGTATTAACAAAAACGAGAAAACATGAAGTAATTGTGTTGTAAGCATCTGCACTAATCCTAAGCAGCTTGCTTGACAGGTAGGATGTTTCGATAGAACATCAGTGCACAATGCCCTGTGTTTAAACACAGTATCTTAGAACTAAACTTTGTTAATTTGATGGCTAAAAACAGGTTAAATACACTTTTGCACTCACATTAATGCACAAATTCAGGAAATTTGAATTATTTAGTGAATGTACATTCACTTTCATAGCTTTTTATCTGACAAAGTGACTGCTTCCAAATTCATTGTGACAAAACCTGTACACATTCGTAGTCAACATTTCTTTAAAATGCCCTTTGAGTATATGAACCAAAAGCCACAGAATGATTGGGTGAAGAAGTGGAAAAAGACTGAGCTTAAACCATGGTGTCAGAAAATATGAAAAGAATGGGTCTCACTCCCAAAGGATGATGGGGGCCATAAAGAGCAGAAAGGGAAAAAAAAAAAAAAAAAAGATTTTAAGAGCAACTGGCTAACTTGGGTTAAACTCGCAATTAAACTGGTGATATGCAGCTATACAGATTAGATTTCCTTCATTTCTGATTGAATAGTATGTTATCATTCAATGCCACACTGCTGTATAATACAGTGAATTAGCTTAATATATTAGTACATTAATCAGAATATCTTTATTGTCATTGTAACAAATACAACGAAATTAGGTGCAGTCCCTGCGGTGTCAAAATATAAATAAAATATTTTAAAAAAAGGATAAAGGATAAGAAGAAATAAGGTAGAACACAAACATTCAACATAAGACCTTAATTGCACATGAATACTATTGCACAAAATGTCATCTATTGCAATGCTGCATTGGAGGCGATTAGAAAAACAAGCAATGGCATAAGAGGGATTCCATTATACAATGTTTGCCATTTGGCAATCACATGCAAGTCTGCAGCTTTATACAGTACATGTTAAAAGTTAAACAGTACAATAAAGATGCTCAGGTGAACTGGCCTCCGATCTAAATCGGTTGATTTTCACTAAAAAAGACTAGATTGATAAACTGGTGACTCACAAAAAACAACTTATTCAGTCCCCACTTTTCCAAGCTTTATGGCAATTTATATGCCATGCTTCTTTACGCAAGGTATTACAGAAGTTGTCAGCATGCTTTTATTTTTTTCTTTAATTTCAGCAAACAAAGAGCAGCAAGTCAAGGATAGTTTTACCAGAGGGAGAGAGAAAATTGGAATATTAGACTTTAATGCCCCTCTGTAGTGCCACAAAAGGCAGCCTCTGATCAGTGCTGTCTAGAATTCTCTCCATTTTTGTTTATTTGCCTCATCATTTGGTTTTCAACTGTAATCGAGTCCACCCGTGAAGAATTACTGAACATTGAGTGATTTCACACACGATTTTTCACAATTAAAAACTTTTCTGGATATCTTAGCTAGTGAAGCAGCAGTTGTCAAAAGCAGATACAGGTATAGCAAAAAGGGGAACTATGCTGGAGACAACTTTGCTCCCAAGTTTACATCTGGCGGACCTCCACTCCTCCAATAAAATGGATGAAGTGTTACTCCTAAACAGAACTCACAAGGACTTTTCACTTTCTTCCGCTCTGTGTTTCATGAAATCCTGGCTAAATAAATCCATCTAAGATTGTGTATACACCTGCCCAGATTTCAACTTTATAGAGCAGACCAGACCGTACATCAGGGAAAAGAAAGGCAGTTGAAATCTGCTTTTATATCAAATGAAGGTTGGTGTACTAATGTCACGCTGTTAAGTAAAATGTGCTGTCCTAACTTAGAAACGCTTTTTGTTAACTGTATGCCTTTTTATTCACCGCGTGTTTTCCTCATTTATTCTGGTGTCCTCATTACACCTCAAGCCTGAGTCTGCGTGACTGCAGAGCTATAAAAACTGGCTGATTAGATGATGTGCAAACTTATCAGAACACTCTTCCGATTATCCTAGGGAATTGTAATAGGGCAAATCTCAGTCAAGAACTTCACAAATTTACACAGCACATCAAGTGCCCTAACAGAGACATAAACACAATGGATCATTGCAATATAGTGTGTTAAACAACAACAACATTTATTTATATAGCACATTTTCATACAAATAATGTAGCTCAAAGTGCAAAAGCATGCCTATCATGCCGTTCCCCCTTGCAGCTTTGGGTTTTTCCGACTACTGTTTGATTCATTTGCTCCCAACCTATAGAAGCAAGTTAATACAGTGGTGTGAAAAACTATTTGCCCCCTTCCTGATTTCTTATTCTTTTGCATGTTTGTCACACAAAATGTTTCTGATCATCAAACACATTTAACCATTAGTCAAATATAACACAAGTAAACACAAAATACAGTTTGTAAATGGTGGTTTTTATTATTTAGGGAGAAAAAAAAAATCCAAACCTACATGGCCCTGTGTGAAAAAGTAATTGCCCCCTGAACCTAATAACTGGTTGGGCCACCCTTAGCAGCAATAACTGCAATCAAGCATTTGCGATAACTTGCAATGAGTCTTTTACAGCGCTCTGGAGGAATTTTGGCCCACTCATCTTTGCAAAATTGTTGTAATTCAGCTTTATTTGAGGGTTTTCTAGCATGAACCGCCTTTTTAAGGTCATGCCATAGCATCTCAATTGGATTCAGGTCAGGACTTTGACTAGGCCACTCCAAAGTCTTCATTTTGTTTTTCTTCAGCCATTCAGAGGTGGATTTGCTGGTGTGTTTTGGGTCATTGTCCTGTTGCAGCACCCAAGATCGCTTCAGCTTGAGTTGACGAACAGATGGCCGGACATTCTCCTTCAGGATTTTTTGGTAGACAGTAGAATTCATGGTTCCATCTATCACAGCAAGCCTTCCAGGTCCTGAAGCAGCAAAACAACCCCAGACCATCACACTACCACCACCATATTTTACTGTTGGTATGATGTTCTTTTTCTGAAATGCTGTGTTCCTTTTACGCCAGATGTAACGGGACATTTGCCTTCCAAAAAGTTCAACTTTTGACTCATCAGTCCACAAGGTATTTTCCCAAAAGTCTTGGCAATCATTGAGATGTTTCTTAGCAAAATTGAGACGAGCCCTAATGTTCTTTTTGCTTAACAGTGGTTTGCGTCTTGGAAATCTGCCATGCAGGCCGTTTTTGCCCAGTCTCTTTCTTATGGTGGAGTCGTGAACACGGACCTTAATTGAGGCAAGTGAGGCCTGCATTTCTTTAGACATTGTCCTGGGGTCTTTTGTGACCTCTCGGATGAGTCGTCTCTGCGCTCTTGGGGTAATTTTGGTCGGCCGGCCACCCCTGGGAAGGTTTACCACTGTTCCATGTTTTTGCCATTTGTGGATAATGGCTCTCACTGTGGTTCGCTGGAGTCCCAAAGCTTTAGAAATGGCTTTATAACCTTTACCAGACTGATAGATCTCAATTACTTCTGTTCTCATTTGTTCCTGAATTTCTTTGGATCTTGGCATGATGTCTAGCTTTTGAGGTGCTTTTGGTCTACTTCTCTGTGTCAGGCAGCTCCTATTTAAGTGATTTCTTGATTGAAACAGGTGTGGCAGTAATCAGGCCTGGGGGTGGCTACGGAAATTGAACTCAGGTGTGATACACCACAGTTAGGTTATTTTTTAACAAGGGGGCAATTACTTTTTCACACAGGGCTATGTAGGTTTGGATTTTTTTTCTCCCTAAATAATAAACACCATCATTTAAAAACTGCATTTTGTGTTTACTTGTGTTATATTTGACTAATGGTTAAATGTGTTTGATGATCAGAAACATTTTGTGTGACAAACATGCAAAAGAATAAGAAATCAGGAAGGGGGCAAACAGTTTTTCACACCACTGTATCTGCCAAACCTGGGATTAACACAGTAAGAAGGTGGACTATTGAGGCAAAGTTGAAGTTGCAAATCTGCTTTGACTGTATGGACTGGGGGTGTCTTGGAATATACTGCTGCTAACTTACATGAATTGGCAGACACATTAATACCTAACGCTAGCTTTTGTGAAGATGCGTGCATCTCCACCAAAACCTGGTTAAAATTCAACAGTAGCAAACCAACATTCACTGCAAATCTCAAGCAGCTTCATCAAGCCAAGGAAACAGCCTATAGAAATGGGGACAGAACACTGTTTACAAAGGCAATGAACAAACAGACAAAGGAAATCAGATTTTCTAAACAGATACTCTAAAAAGATGAAAAATCATTTTTTATCCAATGACCCTGCATCAGTGTAGAAAGGACTACAAAATACTGGAAACCATTCCCCCATATTGCAGTAAATTACCAGCTGGTTGACAATCTGAATGCATTTTACTGCAGGTATTATTTACTGCCCCACAATACAAAAGACATGATATTCAGTGCTCTCAGTGTACAGACTTGTATGACTCTCCCCCCACACACAGTCTCCCACTCAATATCTCTAAAGAGGATGTCACTAAGAAAGCAACAGGTCCAGATGGGGTCAAAAATCTTTGCTCATCAACTGGCCTGTGTCTTTACTCAGATTTTCAACACATCACCAGTGCTGTATGAAGTTCCCTTATGCTTCAAATAAGCCACAATCTATCCCCAAAAAATCCAGTATAACAGAACTGAATGACTACAGACTTGTTGATCTGACATTTGTGGTCATGGAGACCTTTGAGAAATGGCATTAGTTCACCTGAAGGACATAACAGCTCCCTTGTAGGACCCCCTTCATTATGCTTTTCGAGAGAACCGGTCAATGGACAATGCAGTCAACATGGGTCTGCACTACATCCTGCAACATCTTGACAACCCAGGAACATATTCAAGGCTTCAGCTTGTGCTCTTCAACTCTGCATTCAATTCAATAATCCCGGAACTCCTCCACTTGAAACTCACCAAGCTTTCAATCCCTGCCTTCACCAGTCAATGGATCATCAATTTCCTCATTAATAGGAAATGGCAGGTGAAACTGGGGAAACTTGCATCAAGCTATCATACGATCAACACTGGTGTCCCTCCAGCAATGTGTGCTCTCCCCAATGCTCTTCTTCAAAACTGTGGTAATGACAGTGGACTTTAGGAGACGTCCCACAATAATATCTCTCCTCTCCATACTTAATATTGCTGTGACAGCTGTGGAAGCATTCACATTTCTGGGGTCCATAAACTCCCATGCCTTGATATAGGAGACCAATATAGCGTCCATTATAAAAAGGCACAGCAGCAAATGTACTTCCTCTTCCTGTGACAGCTGAGGAAGTTCAACCTTCCACAGCTGCTGCTGATTCAGTTCTACACAGCAGTCATGCAGTCTGTTCTCAGCTCATCCATAATAGTGTGGTTTGGATCAGTGACTCATGACAAAAACAGGCTACATCAAATAGTCAGGTCCGCTGAAAATGTCATTGGTGCAAGTCTGCCCACCGGTACTATCAGAGCCAAGAAACAGGCAGGGAAATTCAACACAGACCCCTCACAGCCAGGCCACAACCTTTTTATAGAATAATATATGCCAAAACAGACAGATATAACAACAGCCCCCCCCCCCCCCCCCCCCCTTTCCAAATCATGTCCAATCAACTGAATTTACCACAGGTGGACTCCAATTAAGCTGCAGAAACATCTCAAGGATGATCAGGGGAAACAGGATGCACCTGAGCTCAATTTTGAGCTTCATGGCAAAGGCTGTGAATACTTATGTACATGTGCTTTCTCAATTATTTTATTTTTAATAAATTTGCAAAAACCTCAAGTAAACTTTTTTCACGTTGTCATTATGGGGTGTTGTGTGTAGAATTCTGAGGAAAAAAATGAATTTAATCCATTTTGGAATAATAAGGCTGTAACATAACAAAATGTGGAAAGGGTGATGCGCTGTGAATACTTTCCGGATGCACTGTACATTCTCTGTCTTTAATTGTATTTTTTTATCTCAAGTGTATGATTAACAATTGTGTGTATTTCAGTTGTGTAACTTATACTCAGAGAGTCATTAAAACCAAACTCTTTGTATGGATGCGTACTTGGCCAATAAATGTGATTCCAATTTTTACGTTCAAGACAGTGCAGTAATAAACTGACAAAAAGGAATCAGAGAAGTCGTCCTGTTCAATTAAGCAAACTGCAAGAAAAGCTACTTTAAGGAATTCAGACCTTTTTATTTTGTCCTTCAAATTAAAATAAACACCATTTGAGTTTGGACAGCGAGCTTGTTTTAAGTGCAGTACCTTACACTTTTAATTTTAAAAAGATAAAGACAACTTTTAAATTGCTGCTTACTAAACAATAGCTTAACAGCAAAATGCACCTTTTACTTATAAAGCTGTTAAGTACGTATGTCTTGTGTCTAATATTCGATATACACTGCCTGGCCAAAAAAAAAAGTCGCCACCTGGATTTAACTAAGCAAATAGGCACGATCCTCCTATTGGATAATTACTGCATGGGCGATTATCTTTCAGCTGGCAACAAGTTATTTAACCCCAACTGGTGCAATGAGTTGCTTCTTATTTCTTAAACAACCATGTCGAAAGACACATCTCGTGGTCGTGGGAAAGATGTTAGTCTGTTTGAGAAGGGACAAATCATTGGCATGTATCAAGCAGAGAAAACATCTAAGGAGATTGCAGAAACTACTAAAATTGGGTTAAGAACTGTCCAACGCATTATTAAAAACTGGAAGGATAGTTGGGACCCATCATCTTCGAGGAAGAAATGTGCCCGGAAAAAAATCCTGAATGATCGTGATCGGCGATCACTTAAACGTTTGGTGAAATCAAATCGAAGAAAAACAACAGTAGAACTTAGGTCTATGTTTAATAGTGAAAGTAAGAGCATTTCCACACGCACAATGCGAAGGGAACTCAAGGGATTGGGACTGAACAGCTGTGTAGCCGTAAGAAAACCACTAATCAGTGAGGCAAACTGGAAAAAAAAGGCTTCAATTTGCTAGGGAGCATAAAGATTGGACTCTGGAGCAATGGAAGAAGGTCATGTGGTCTGATGAGTCCAGATTTACCCTGTTCCAGAGTGATGGGCGCATCAGGGTAAGAAGAGAGGCAGATGAAGTGATGCACCCATCATGCAAGATCTTGGTGAAAAATTAATGCAACACTGGATGGAACTAAATCTTGTGACATTGCAGAAGCTTATCAAAACAATGCCACAGCGAATGCGAGCCGTAATCAAAGCTAAAGGCGGTCCAACGAAATATTAGAGAGTGTGACTTTTTTTGGTGGCGACTTTTTTTTTGGCCAGGCAGTGTATTTGTGGCTTAAAGATTTCTACTGTTTATTATTTGTTGCTGTGTATCATACAGCATATGTTTTCCTAAGATCCAAGTACTACAGTATAAATATGGATTACTATTTTAATAATTACACCTCAAGAAGAATGTCTAGCTGATACACTGAAGAAAAAAAATAAACACCTATACAAAAATATTAAATGTATATTTTAACAGCAAAAAATTTTATTTTATACATATTAGTTATGTATGTATTTTAAGGAAATTGTATTTAAGTATTTTTATGGTCACTGAACAAAAAGCTTGCAGAATTTCATTTTGTTAATAAAAAATGAACAGTTAACAACTGTGGTCTATATTTTAATTATACAAATACACTTTAACATAGAGCACGGGGCTTCTACGCATCTGGTTATGCAGGAGCTTAGCATAAAAATTTTTTAAAGGAATAAAGGAGGGGAAAAAATCTGAATTGGCTGATCAAATAACAAGAAATTAGTTTTGGCCTTAAAAAACTTGATCGAAGCATCCCTACTCTACATTAAAGTAGCATTGATTTTTTTCCTTTTTTACCAAGCAATTATGGTATACTCATGTAGAGGAGAAAAGCTATCAAATTTTGTTGCTGCAATCAACCAAAAGTAAGCTATATGATTAATTATTACTTTAAGAAAATCACTGAAATATTGGCCGATGTCAGCTGTAACATTACAAGAACAAAAAACAAAACCTAGAAATAATCACTAAAACAATATATTTTTTTAAAAAAAAGTGCTGCATTATATTTAAAAGGATATAAATATCATTCTTTTTCCATCAAAGGACACAAGTGATTTCACTGTCCTGTAGGTGATGGCCCTTTATGCAGAAATTATAAATAATAAAAAAATTACTCTCAAATTTAAGATAAACAACAAATAGCCATCATTTTAAAAGTGAAGCAATATTAAAACACACATAAATAAAACAATATGAGAAGCTAGTGATTTTAATAAAATGACTACAATAAGTTAACAGTAAGAAGATAGAATATTAAAAAAAAAAATAGCAGCAGCATCTTACCTTTGAAGTCAACTTCCCCATTCCCATCGGTATCAAATATATCAATAACTCGTTGAACTAGTGGATTCTGTTGTAATTCAGGCAAGGACATAAACTCTTCTACACTTAGAGAACCTGAGTTATCTAGGTCGAGTTTCTTAAATCTCTTCCCTAGCCTTTTAATCTCATCAGCATCAACTGAAATGTAAAAGAAAAAAAAAAACGCATGTTAATGCATACCAGACAAGTTTACAAACTCAGCCCTAATTTTTAATAAAACTTAAATAAATTTGAAAATGATCTGAAGTTGAGAAGTCTCTGTATTTCTGCATTACAGCCAGTTAGGATTGGGCTTCCAGTAAATGGAAGCTTACCCGGTTTCTTGCTTGTGTCAGCCATGCTCTCAATCTGCTGTTCTCCAGCTCAATACTAATAGCAAGTCCTTAAATAACAAACGGGGTTAGTTAACACTAAGCCTACTGACAAAGTCATGTGACAATGTTGCCTCACTAATCAGTTCATTCTTCAGCTGAAAAGCCAAAAAGTGCAATAAAAAAAGAAATCGCTAATGAGAAAATCTAGAAAAACAAAATATAAACTGTGATGAATAATGTGCAAAAGAAATCCAACTCTGATTATGGGACACTTGTAAATAAACATGCAACATGTTAACTGAAAATCAAACTGTGCAGCATCACAGTCTAATAACCAACAAAGTATAAAAAGCAGTTATGAAAAAAGTGGCATGCATGTTTAGTTATTCGAAAATGTATATTATAAATACATATAACATTAAATAAAAATTAGGCATTAAAAGTTTTAATAAACTAAATACTGAAAAATACTTATTAACACACTTGTGAACAGTAATAAACACAACTAATCCTAGTTCAAGGACAATGTCAGTGGACAGATATTTTTAGGTTACATTTATTTTAACCAGTTTGGAACTGCTGTGTGCTTCACACGAGCAGTATGAGAGGGGCTTTGATTCCCAGTTGTGTCTTACAATTCAGCTATCATACAAGTGTGAGAATTTCAGTTATGCAAGAAACTTCAGTCAGCTGTTTTATAATATGACCAGCCTTATGAGACAACTTTCTGAGATTGCATTCAGATGTCCCAAAATTTGCTGTTGGGCGACCACACTTGAGTGTGCTTTATACGTAATTAGTCTGAGCCCAAAAGTTGTGGCCACAGGATTTATCACAAAACTGTAATGATCACTAAATTATTTGCCTTTAGTGCATGTAGGCAGCATTCAAACTGTACAAAACACAATTTAGATGCCTATAAATAAGCCATACAACTGGAAATCATACATACAATTAAAAAAAAAAAAAAATTAGAATTAAAGAATCTGTCTCATGTAGCTCAGCCTAC
Source organism: Erpetoichthys calabaricus (assembly GCF_900747795.2). Taxonomy (NCBI): domain Eukaryota; kingdom Metazoa; phylum Chordata; class Cladistia; order Polypteriformes; family Polypteridae; genus Erpetoichthys; species Erpetoichthys calabaricus. The sequence continues at coordinate 28,420,329 of NC_041408.2, read as the reverse complement.
CACTGCATATACCTTACAAGGTTATTCAAATAGCTCTCATTTCTTCACAAGGTTTACCTCACATCAAAACAGGCAAATCCATAAACATGTGCATTGTAATGAAGAATTTGTAGTCTCTTTCGTAAATCTTGCTCCCTTTACCCAGTTTTATAAAAGTTTGCTGTTGCTTTACATTTGTTTATGCTTTAACAAGTAGCAGTTAAATAATTATTCCATGTTTTGAGCAGCAGCACTGTAGATGTAGAGGAAATGTAAAATGTTTGCAACATGCTGCTGACTCTAGCTATTCAGTTTGCTTTTTACCCTCTTGAACCGAATTGCAGCTTTAAACTGGCAATAATGTTAAAACAGGATTTGAATGGTGATGTGTGGTTGACTTTATCAGACCAGTTAAGACATACTTGCACTGTACCACCTGGAGTTTACATGCATGTGCATGTAAAAGAGGGGTTACATGAGCACCTTTTGTTTCTGTGAAGATTTGGTGATCAAAGCAATCCTGCAAGAAAAATGCTATCTTCCAACGAGAAAATAAAAATCTTAAATCTTTTGAAAGGTGGCATGCCACTTGATCTGATTTAAATTATACATTTGGATGTGCGTAGGTTACATGCAAATACTAATATTTTAGTGAATTATATACCGTAGATACTCGCGTATAAGTCGAAAAATTTATGCCTTAAAATTCATTCAAAAAAGCAATCGACTTATCCGCGGGGCAACACAATTGTCCATAGAATTTGGGTAATGACATTGTACATTCAACGCTTCACGGTGTTAAGTCACCGGTCATCTGCCGTTTCCCATGGTCTTTGAAATAATTATAAACCAGCAATACTATTGCTAATTAGCTAGTTTTTTTCTAATTTCATTAAATAATTCTTTAAACTGTGAAATACTTGAATTTGAGCATTAGCTTTTGCAGGTTTTGGATAACAAACATACCATTAGCTGCCACGTGCAACCAGGAACACATTTTGTGATGTCTGAATGTAGATGCAACAGTAAATCAACCACCACAGTCTAGTATAATGTTCATAACGGTATTACCACTTAATAGCATACTCAGTTTCATAATCATATCCACCCTCACTTATGTACCCAATCATGCAGTACTTAAACTACTTTATCTGGGGCAGCTATTTATTCCTTACTGGCACAGAATACAAACCACTGATTTTTTGGTAGCAGACCATGACCTCAGATTTTGAGGCACTAGTACTCAATCTAGATGCATCAAACTCAAATGTGAACCACTGCATTGTGCTGTGTGGCATGCCGTTGGGGGTGGTACCCAGCTGGGACGCCCAAGAGGACCGGAGGAGGGCTTGCGCCTCTTCCAGACCACGAGGGGGTGACCGCCCTGGTTGCGTTGGGGACCACGGGTGCAGGGCTTGGAAGCCCAACCCTGTAGGGGCCCGTGGTCACCGCCAGGGGGCACCCCGGTGCCTGGAGAGCCCTGGACCTCAGCACTTCCGCCACACCCGGAAGTGCTGGGGGGAAGAAGAATGGGGGACACCTGGAGGGCTTCCAGGTGTACAACCGGCACTTCGCCACACAGGGGAGTGTCGGCGGAGAAGTGTCGGGAAGCACCTGGAGCCCATCTGGGCGTGCATAAAAGGGGCCGCCTCCCTGCAGACAGAGACTGGAGTCGGGCAGAGGTGGACAAGAGTATTGTTGGAGAGGAGTGGAGGTGGCCTGAAGAAGGCAGGCACTGGAGAGAGAGGCCTGGACTTTGGGGGATTGGTGCTGGAGGCACTGGGTTTGTGCAAATCTAAATACTGTATATATTGTATAATAAACGTGTGTTGGGTGCAAACACGATGTCCGTCTGTTTGTGTCCGAGCTGCTTCTCACAGCTGCAAATACAGGTTATCTTATGAGATAATAAGCAAGCTATCACATTAACCATCTTAAATGAATGTATTAAATCCCCCCCGTGACCCTGTGTTAGGATATAGCGGGTTGGAAAATGACTATCCTATATGCATTTAATGTGTGTTGCCTTACGTCTATGCATGCATAACATATGTATTCTACAAAAATACATTAAGTGTTCTTGACCAAAAATAAATTCAAACAATCCTCGATATATCAAAATTTATATTACTAACTTAAATTTTGCTACAGCAACAGCCTGAGAGTATCATCACTGTTTCTATAGGTGATGTTATAAAAGTAAATTTAGATATTAAGGAACATGTTTTCTATCTAATTAATATGCTAAAATACTATCCAGCAGTGAATGATACAAAGAGGAAAACAGTAAATGATGTGGACAAAATGCATTTATTTCAAAAATCCTTTAAGATTAGCCTTACGCTAGATTAACATCCTGTTTTATGCATTAAATATTTGGCAGTATTAAATAACACTGATTTTAAGATCAATTGCACTTTATTTTGTTTTTAGATTACATCATTATATTGAACTGGAAGTAGGCAGCACATTTTCACTATTGCCACTGCTCAGCTACAGTGATTAGTTTAAACCTCTATCCAATTTCTTAACCCGCTTGTCCAGGGCAGAGTCACACAGACCTGTAGCCTATTTCAGCAACCATCAGGAATAAGCCAAAAACAATCTGTGGACATGGAACCAGTCCATCTCAGGGTGAACAAACACACACATGCTCGTTATATATTGTTAGACATTGTCTTTGGACTGTGGAAAGAAACACAAAGAGCCACAGGAAGAACATGCAATTAAAGTATACAGGACTTGCTGAAATGTAGCAGCGGTAAACTGTAACACTGTGTGCTGCTGCACAATTCAAATTTCACATTTAAAAATACAAAAAACCTTAGTCCCACAGCCAGACCTGCACTACACCCTACAAGAGTACCCATACTGACAACCCGGCCACCAGCTGTACTGCCCTCCTCGCAAATACAGCTTAAACACCAGTTGGCTCTATATGGCCTCATTCACATTTATCTAAGTTCAGCCTCTATCACTGCCAAACCCATTCTTGTCTCTTTCATGTACATCAATGACCTTTGCCTCCACTATCAGATGGTTTCTCATCATCCTCTAAAGATATTTATGCCTCTTCCTTCATCATTAGCGGTCATCTCCTACTCCTGCATTCATTACCAGGAGCCATAATGCCATCTACAACTAAAGTGCAATGTTAGAAGCTGACATGAGTAAAGAATTTCAGAACCAACTTTCAAGGAAGGCACATTTGCATTGAGGAAGATAAGAACAAAAAAAAAAAACAGCCAATGTGCACATCCTACAATCAAACCTTTGCTGTGGGGGGGGAAAGAACTATTCTTCAATCCACCTACAGTGGTGTGAAAAACTATTTGCCCCCTTCCTGATTTCTTATTCTTTTGCATGTTTGTCACACAAAATGTTTCTGATCATCAAACACATTTAACCATTAGTCAAATATAACACAAGTAAACACAAAATGCAGTTTGTAAATGGTGGTTTTGATTATTTAGGGAGAAAAAAAAATCCAAACCTACATGGCCCTGTGTGAAAAAGTAATTGCCCCCTGAACCTAATAACTGGTTGGGCCACCCTTAGCAGCAATAACTGCAATCAAGCGTTTGCGATAACTTGCAATGAGTCTTTTACAGCGCTCTGGAGGAATTTTGGCCCACTCATCTTTGCAAAATTGTTGTAATTCAGCTTTATTTGAGGGTTTTCTAGCATGAACCGACTTTAAGGTCATGCCATAACATCTCAATTGGATTCAGGTCAGGACTTTGACTAGGCAACTCCAAAATCTTCATTTTGTTTTTCTTCAGCCATTCAGAGGTGGATTTGCTGGTGTGTTTTGGGTCATTGTCCTGTTGCAGCACCCAAGATCGCTTCAGCTTGAGTTGACGAACAGATGGCCGGACATTCTCCTTCAGGATTTTTTGGTAGACAGTAGAATTCATGGTTCCATCTATCACAGCAAGCCTTCCAGGTCCTGAAGCAGCAAAACAACCCCAGACCATCACACTACCACCACCATATTTTACTGTTGGTATGATGTTCTTTTTCTGAAATGCTGTGTTCCTTTTACGCCAGATGTAACGGGACATTTGCCTTCCAAAAAGTTCAACTTTTGACTCATCAGTCCACAAGGTATTTTCCCAAAAGTCTTGGCAATCATTGAGATGTTTCTTAGCAAAATTGAGACGAGCCCTAATGTTCTTTTTGCTTAACAGTGGTTTGCGTCTTGGAAATCTGCCATGCAGGCCGTTTTTGCCCAGTCTCTTTCTTATGGTGGAGTCGTGAACACTGACCTTAATTGAGGCAAGTGAGGCCTGCAGTTCTTTAGACGTTGTCCTGGGGTCTTTTGTGACCTCTCGGATGAGTCGTCTCTGCGCTCTTGGGGTAATTTTGGTCGGCCGGCCACTCCTGGGAAGGTTCACCACTGTTCCATGTTTTTGCCATTTGTGGATAATGGCTCTCACTGTGGTTCGCTGGAGTCCCAAAGCTTTAGAAATGGCTTTATAACCTTTACCAGACTGATAGATCTCAATTACTTCTGTTCTCATTTGTTCCTGAATTTCTTTGGATCTTGGCATGATGTCTAGCTTTTGAGGTGCTTTTGGTCTACTTCTCTGTGTCAGGCAGCTCCTATTTAAGTGATTTCTTGATTGAAACAGGTGTGGCAGTAATCAGGCCTGGGGGTGGCTACGGAAATTGAACTCAGGTGTGATACACCACAGTTAGGTTATTTTTTAACAAGGGGGCAATTACTTTTTCACACAGGGCCATGTAGGTTTGGATTTTTTTTCTCCCTAAATAATAAAAACCATCATTTAAAAACTGCATTTTGTGTTTACTTGTGTTATATTTGACTAATGGTTAAATGTGTTTGATGATCAGAAACATTTTGTGTGACAAACATGCAAAAGAATAAGAAATCAGGAAGGGGGCAAATAGTTTTTCACACCAATTCATGCACAGAAGGGGAAAAACACTTGGGGGGTCAAGTCATTCCATAAACTGTGTGTAAGAGCCATTTTCCTAGTTATATAAGACTCAAATATTTTACAAGATGACAATGCATAATCTATGGGAGGTTCCTATAACCCCCATAAGTAGAATGCCATTTCTATCTACTTTGACTAAACATTATTCTTCAGTTGGTGACCAGCCTTGCCATGTGTAAGGTGTAGAGGGCATATGGTTTTAAACCGTGCCTACGGGCCTTTTGAGTGTGTGAAATAACTAAGAAAACAGTGCTTATTTAAGTACTGTGCCGTACATTTAAAGCGTACAGAAGAAGAAGCTAAGAATCCTTAAGTATAGAAAGAAGAAGTAAAGAACCTTTAAGTACAGAAATAACTAAAGTTTCTCAAGAAAAGCTAAGTTTAGAGAAGATAAATTTTTTCCTTTATTCTTGTGCGGATTATTTGCTTTTAACTTTCACTAAATAATTTTAAAACAAAAGTTTAGACTGAGATTTCTTTCGGCACGCGTTTTAACCGTGCTCGATCTCGCCTTATACTTCGGCGGCTACACTGTGAAATATATCAGTACAACACAAATGCAGTGTTTATTTGAAAGGGGCATGCTGTTATTTTAGCAGGGCCTTATTAAATGATACTGGGTAGAAACAAATGATTTATTATCTGTTAAAACACAGCATCATTAATGTGTCGCTCTAAATGTTTCAACTCCAGACAAGGCCTTGTGCTGTGCTGGAAAGCAATCCTAGTGATTTGGTTAAGTATGATAACATCATAGCCATTAGGATGGTTTTACTGGTATTTGGCATATTTTTGCAATTTGAACTAAATTTTATTTGTCTTTGATTACAAATTAATTTAAAATATGTTTAATAAAAGCCAAATAGAAAAACTGAATCTAGGATACTGATCCGAATATAGCTCTTATGACGTTAAAGGTACTTTAATTTACTTTGCTTTTTATCGGTTAAGACCATTCACTGATTCTGCTATTAATGCTGTCAAACACTGATACAGTGGAACCTCATGTCACGAACGTCTTGAAACACGTACAAATCCGGTTACAACCAAAAAGTTCACCAAACTTTTGCATCTGTTCACGACCACACACTCGGGTGACGAACAAGACCGTTTCCCTTCCAGTACGTATGCGCCGATGATTTCCGCACGTGTTCAGTCTCTCCCTATGCATTTGCTGTGAACTCTTTGTGCTCTATTTCGTTTCCCTTCTGGTTCGTACGTGCTGATGATTTCCGCACGTGTTCAGTCTCTCCCTGTACAGTACATTGTTCTCGGTCAGACGTGCATCGCACAGAGGGACTCTACCCCAAAACTGTAACCTCTCCACCCAGCTTCCTGCTCACTTCCTTCATGCCAGAACTCGACTCATGTAAGGTTAGTTTTCTTGGTTTTATGGTTAGTTTTTGTACAAATTACGGATTTTTCAAATTTTCATTTTTTTCCCCATGCTTAAAACTCATTAAAAAAAGTGTTTACAGCGAGCAGTTCCGTAAGGCTGTAGTGTGAACTCTTGCAATGTTAGTTTTCTCTGTTCAAGGTTTTCTCAGTGTTATTCAATGTTTTTGCATTTAGTTTACTATTACACTGTGCATTCTATGGTACAAGTAAGCCCACAATTCGCTAGAGAATCGGAAATCCAAGAATGGCAATCAGTTTCTGTTCCGTCCGATATTTGGATGGATGACATATCGTGGAGGGTGGGTGCGTCTGGGGAAATGTCATTTAATTAAATAAGCATACCTGTACTAAAGCGGTTTCGTTTTGTGGAGACGCGATTCTGTTGCCTTTGCTGATACCGACTGCTGGCAGAGTGGAGCACAGCAGCCACTGAGTCGGGGAAGCCGCTGGGTTTGAGTCTGTGACCGTTATGTGATCTATATTACTGGCATAGTGGATTAGAACAAGTGTAGTGAACAGGTTGTGTTGTTTGGGCGCCACCTACTGACTCTGGGAAGCCGCTGTGTTCGACTCTGGGGCGTGTGCCATGGCGCAATATGCGCCTCGGTGCGAAGCCGCTGCGTGATGAAATATCATGGAGGGTATATGCGGTGGTGTGAGCGGTCGCGTCCGGGCGGCTGTACAACCTGGCGTGCACGCTTTACCTCAGGTTTAGTTCACAGGTCGTAGGCATGGTAAAGTTTCCATTTAATTCAATAACCCTATTTGAACTAAAGTGGTTTCTTTGTGTTTGCGCCTTCATTCATTAAGTCTAGTTTACAGGTGGTGTTGTTTGGGCGCCACCCACTGACTCTGGGAATCCGCCGCGTTTTGGGAAGCCGCAGCGTTTGACTCCACAGGTTGTGTTGTTTGGGCGCCATCTACTGACTCTGGGAATCCGCATCGTTTTGGGAAGCCGCTGCGTTTGACCCTACAGGTTGTGTTGTTTGGGTGCCATCTACTGAATCTGGGAAGCCGCCAAGTTTTGGGAAGCCGCTGCGTTTGACTCTGGGGCGGGCGCCACGGCGCAGTACGCATGCGCCTCGGTGGCAGTACGCATGCGCCTCGGTGCGTCCGCCATGCATAAATGAACTGTGCTTTACTAAGATAGATAATTAACTGTTTTTGTGCTTAAAAATCTTAAAAAATATATATTTGCATACAGTTTGTACGGTCCGGAACGGATTAATTGTATTTACACACAATCCCTATGGGGGAAATTACTTTGGGTCACGACCAAATCAGGTTGCGACCAGAGTTTTGGAACGAATTACAGTTGTGACCCGAGGTTCCACTGTATTGTGATAGTTTCAATCTTTTTAACATAACAAACCTCGACAAGTGGGTCCAATTAACTGTGGTGCCATTGTGCTGATAGCAAACAAACTGTCAAGGCTGCATTGATGATACTGAGTTCTGTTGAAGTGAAAATATCATATTATGAATTAAGGATAATTTAGTTTGATGCTTGGCTGATGTAGTTTTTTCTTCTTTAATTTCACTGTACACTGTTGTAAGATTGGACTTTAATTTCTCAGAAGTGCATATATAAAAACAAAATTCCTGAATACACTTTTAGAAAAAATATGAACATAAAAATACATAGGATGTTAACAAGGTTAATAATTCAGTTACACATTAAAGTTATTTTGGACCTGGTGGTAATGTTGCTCTCCTTGCATATGGACATAAGTTTTACTCCCTGAAATATTACATTTAAAAAGTAATTTATCGTCATGATCCATCCATCCATTTTCCAACCCGCTGAATCCGAACACAGGGTCACGGGGGTCTGCTGGAGCCAATCTCAGCCAACACTGGGCACAAGGCAGGAACCAATCCCGGGCAGGGTGCCAACCCACCGCAGTATCTTCATGATATTGCTTGTTAATTTTCACTAAATTTAGAAATTAAGCCACTCACTCTGCCTGGAGAAAGATGACACTGCAAACTAATAAAATCAACAGTGTGCTCAGGATTATTCTTGCATGGGGTTATACAGTAGAGGCTTACCAGCAGGCCTTCAAAATCACTTATTCTAGTCAGTGATTTAAACCGTAATTTTTGAAATCACACTGACTGTTTTAATTTTTAAGGACTTGCTGAATTATTTGACTATCACATTACAGGTATTTGCACCATTTTATACTGCTAATAAGTATTTATACTAAAATACAAAAAATACATCTCACCTATAATACTGCCTTCACTAGGACAAGTAGGTAGAAACTGTTTGAATGACAAGTTAATTTTCAAAGATTTCTCATATCACTACTGATATTTTCAAGTTTGTCCTCATGCATATTGTGCTTGAAGAAGCAAATGGTGCAGAGAATTTGTATGTCAGCCACATTTAGAAGAGAGGACTGCTTTGAATGGCTTGACAGTAGCTACAGTATAAAGTTATGGTACACATCTACTAGTTGTTCTTACCATTATGATGGTGACATTCAGCTCATGCTGTAATTCACAGTGACAAAATTCTTTATAGTTCAAAAATACAACTAATTACAAAGCACTAAACACAATGTGGCAGTAATATTAAGCATTGGGCATGAAAACAGATTTTATCATGATTGTAGACATAAGCTGTCATGTAACTGCCATTTCAAATATGTTCTTTACAGATGTCATTAGGAAAACTATTTGTAAATGAAGATTAATTTCAAATTGATTATGCAATGACAGAATGTTTCCAGTGCAAATCAAGTGCATAGTGGAGATGGCAAAAAGAATAGCTTTGAAGAGTTCGGTTCTCTCATCATTTTCTCAGGATTCTGTTCAGCTAGCAGAAACAGATGAGAAGGCTTAAAAATATACAAACAGTTGTATTTAATAGCATAATGGCCGAGATCGCCATGTGTGTTTTATTCATTATTGTTAAATATTTAAAACAAGCTCTCTAATTATATATTGTTACACACTGCTATGTTCATTAATGGACATTCTGAAAAAACAAAAATTAGAATTGTAAGTATATGCTTTATATTTCTGCTAGCATATTATGATCACCCTTTACACTAAAACAATGCCTTAAGTCTAAAAACAGAAAAGTCCATAATTTCAAAAAGATAAAGCATAAATATGGAGTGATAAGTAAACTCATTATTGTGGAACATTTGGAAAGAGTCAGGAGGCGGCCAAAAAGAATTTAGAACATGGCTGATAGAAGCAGAGTGCATTTTACATTTGATCACTTTGAACCACTGCAATTCTTTAATTTTAAATGTAAAAGAAACATAATTAAACAGATGTTTAAATCTTTTGTAATATATGAAAATCTGCAACATTTTGCATTTTTGTGTGTTTTTCACATAAATGGCAAAACACCATGACGTAAATTCAACAGCAATAGACAAGCCCTCAACATTTATTTAGACAGTAACTTTACACTGATTTTAAAGCTTTCTAAAATTACCATTTGAACCAGTGAATTTGCATGTGAGTGAATAACCACTTAAGCAAAGAGATGAATGCAAAATGATACAGCATATGTTATAGTAAACCGATAATTCAACAGCATACAAAATACAAAAGGCATGAGCATTTGCATAAAACAGTGTTAAAACACTCACTACAGGAAACCCTGAAAGATTGACCAATGAGAAGGGGTTCTGATGAGCTGTCACCAACATTTAGCTCCTCCCAATATATCCAGCTCATCCTTGTTGCATGGGCTGCAGCAACAACAGTCTCCAATGGTGACATTTTTAAGGAGCTTTCAATTTCAATATATCATCTTTGGTGGGTCATCAGTGAGAGAGTTCATTTAATGCTTTTCCTTTCCTAAAATTCCCTTACATAAAAATCTATACAATTCGGAATATTATGACAATGTTATTCAAACTAATGCCTCAATTATAAATGTCTGTAGTGCCATGTGTGTTTGTGTAATAGTTACGTTATTTCCAACAGGTAATGTATTTCTAACAAATATCTGTACTGATTAAACCATGCAACTGTAAAATGATGCATACATCTACTAGCAATAGAATACTTACAATGAGAGCACATTTCCAGAGGATAACTTGCTTCATTTCCCTAAGGTTGAAAAAAAATAAATAAAAAAGCATAAATATTCCCATTAGAAAACAGATTTAATCAAAAAATGTATACAGTCAGTGCTAGATAAGACAAATTCATTATTTTGTGTTTTAGATGTGTAATTAATTTAGACCACTACATGACTTTGAAGAGTCTTTCTGTTAATCAGTGTCAAAAAAAGCCAAATTAAACCAACTGTGATTAACTCCTGATGGAAAAGATGCAAACTCTAATGTCCCTTCAGGGTTGATTTCTGCCTAATGTGCACTGTAATTGGATCAGACAGAAGCTCTCCCCAAAACAAAACAAGTGGAATCGTAAAATAGAATGCTTATTATGTAAAAAAATTACTAAGCATTATAAAATCACTTTCAACATTTTTTCTATTTGGTTCCACATATGGGTGTCATAAGAACCGATATTTCAGTACTAATTTGGTACCAAAGTTCTGATAACATAATGGTACAAGCATTTTCACAGTATCTGTAGTGCCAAGAAAGTCAGTACTGCATGAATGCATGACCACAAGCAAACAAATTACTGCAGGACCTTCAGTAAAATCTACGTATTAAAATGGTTCACAATGGTAATGCACCACATCAACATACACCAAAAAGAAAAACATAAGAGGTTATGTATGGAAATGCTTCAGCACGGCAGAGCAAGAATCAGGGAAAACAAACTGCAACACACACAGGCTCATGTTATTGACACTTTCATCCCATTATGGAACTGATTCAAAAACATTTTTTAGCTCTTAAAGCACATGCAAATCTATTACCAATCAAATGAGGTGTAATTGTTTACCTTTAAAGTCATGCATTTATAATTAAAACAGTAGATGAAAAGATAAGATTAATTATTTTTAACAGTGTCCTACATAGTCCAGATAAATGAATAGAGGCTTTGCATTCATTCTTCGACTGAACGGATCGCTTCTACAGATGTCCATCAGTTAAAGTATCATTCAATTTTCTGTATATAGTACAATGTTGCTTATCGAATAGGGGTACCTCACGTGCATCGTCAGTTATACATGTAGTACTAAGGGATATGGGAATCGTAAACAACAGCTGAATCAAGTAAACATCAATGCAACAGTTAAATGGTGTGGCTACTTGGCTTGCATACACTGGCAATTGCATGCGTTACGCCACTTGTTAATACCAAAATTAAATTTAATTAGTGTTTCAATGCTTTAAAGGACAAGGCACATCTTCCTATTAATATGACATGTACTGTGTTAACAGAGACACATAATTGCTGAAGCACGCAATTAGATGGACAAGCAAAACAGTATGTTTCACTGCTAAATATGAATTTGCACACTTAATTTGTGTCATTTGTTTTGCTTCCGAAGGCAAACTAATGTTCTTTAGTACAAATCATAAATAAAATCACACATGTAATATAGCCAAATGGGACACTGAAGAATGTAATGCTGTCTCACTGTTATAAATTTATTAAGTATAGAAGACGCTAGCCCAAGTATTTTTCAAGTTCTGGACTACGCAGGCATAAGCTGTAAGAAAGTCTTATTACTTGTGTAAGAAAACTTCAAAACAGCAAAAAACGTAATTCTGAAATAAAGGATTCAGGCAAAACTGACAAGTTTTAACTTCACACATAAATTTGTGACAAATATTTAAAAAAAAGAGGGACAGACTTGGAGAATCAAAGCACCATGAGTTTCTGACATTTGAAATTTGAATCAATATGACTCATCTGTTAAATATTAGTCTTTAGTAACATTTTTCTAACCAGCTAATGAGGTAAATTTAATCCTTACAATAGAAAATGTTACAAAATTAATACAAACCTGACTCTAAAGGTTGCTGTTATAAGAACATCTTTAAAGAGTTTGTTTAAATGGAAATATCTGGAATTATCCAAGAATTCACTAATTCAGCACTGCATAAATACTGTTTGAATTTGTATATTTGGTATGGATTTATGCAGTATTTGTGAGTTACTAGAAAGAAAATGTCAGAGAATAAAATGTCCAATGTGTAAGAAAATCAGGTAGATTATCTATATATATAATTCACTAAGTCCATGGCAAGCAAGACCGAGCCCCGCCCACCAACAATTCACTAAGCAGCCGACCATGCCACACGCACTACAGAGCCAACAATTCGTGCGAGAGCGAAAGCATTTGCCAAGAATGTTTTCATTAATCAAGAACGAAAGTCGGAGGTTCGAAGAAGATCACATACCGTCGTAGTTCGGACCATAAACGATGCCGACTGGAGATCCAGCGGCATTATTCCCATGACCCACTGGGCAGCCATTACTCCCACTGGCATGCCTCCGCATAAAGTCAAACTTAAAATTGGTTCAGTCATCATGCTTCTCAGAAACCTCATGCCAGCAAGAAGTCTCTGTAAAGGCACTAGACTGACTGTTCTCAGCATTCACCGTAATGTACTGGGGTGTAAAACAATCACAGCTCCTACCTCACAAACTGTCCATATTCCCCGGATTTCCCTGACCCCATCAGATTCAAATTTGCCTTTTACTTTTACATGCAGACAATTTCCTGTTAGATTGGCCTTTGCAATGACAATTAATAAGGCGTAGGGACTAACTTTCAAAAAGATATGCCTGTATCTGCTAAAACCAGTTTTCAGTCACAGACAATTGTATGTCGCTCTCTCCAGAGTTCCATCTTTTCATTCACTTACAGCACACAGGCGCGTGCGTGAGACAGACACACACACACACACACACACACACACACACACACACACAGGCGCAAGAGAGAGAGAGAATCCCTGACCCCATCAGATTCAAATTTGCCTTCTACGTTTACACACAGACAATTCCTGTTAGATTGGCCTTTGCAATGACAATTAATAAGGCACAGAAACACACTTTCAAAACGATATGCCTGTATCTGCCAAACCCAGTTTTCAGTCACGGACAATTGTATGTTGCTCTCTCCAGAGTTCCATCTTTTCATTCAATTACAGTTGTATCCTCAAATCCACCCCATTTGGACAACTGTGTCTTTCAGGAAGTGTTCACCCATCAATACATAATTATGTGGCGTATGCTACGCCACGGGTTGGCTAGTAATATATAATTTTTATAAATGTTATGCTGAAATCCCCAAGATTATTACCCCCCCCCCCCTTATTGTTATTCTGAAGGAATCGCCATCTTTACCACACATTAAAATTCAACTCTTGCACTGTATTTTGATTTTTATGAAAGCCAATACTTGTTTGCCTAAATGATAGTTAGGTAACTTCTTGATGGATATACCAGCATTGTAAAGCTGTTGTTACTGTTAGCTAGTGCTGGGCGGTATGACCAAAATTCTATATCACGGTAATTTTTCAAAATTATACCGGTCACGGTATTCAACTGTATTTTCTCCCATGCATGAGTGGATGTTAACTACAGTTTCCACTGCAATCACTGCAGAAGACTGGCTAAGAATAACCTATTCCACTGTCATAAGCATTGTACAAAAAAACATTTTAATGTGCACACAAGTATTAATACAGGTTTGCATGGCCCCATAAAGTGACAGTTTCAAGGGGGTGGCACTAATGAAGAGAAGGAATCACATTGCATTACAGATGCAGTCAAAATATAGAGCCTTTTTATTGAACAAATTTTGCAAAAAACTTAAACTATAATTTTGACAACATATTTTCAACCATCCAAAGAGGCATTTAGCCTCCAGAGGTGCTTGTCAAAAGTTGTATTGCACTGAACATGTCTTCGAAAAGGAATAAATAGTAAATATTTTTTGTAAACCAACTACACTTTCTGTTAATGTTAACAATCTCTGTCCACTGACACGTTAGCTATCTGGATTGTAATGGCATTGGTTATCTCGATCCACCGCTTGCTCTTATTGTTGTAGGCAGTACCTCTAGCAAACGCGTCTACAAATAACGTCTGACTCGAGTGTCCTCTAGCATTTTCAGTTTTACCCGAGGACGTAGAGGGTGCCAATCTTAGTTCCATACATTCATGGTACTCCAAAGCATGTTTGAGGCTAAGGTGGTGTAGCAAATTGCTCGTGTTGACAACTTTAGCTCGACAGCATTTGCAGTAAATAGTGGTTTGGTTCACATCCGACCTTTTAAAACCAAAGCATCTCCAGACAACGGACACTGCTCCTTTTTTCGGCAAAATTTCTTTTGTGTCATCATGTTCAACTTTGTCTGCTAATATTCAGTTTCTGAATGTTCTCTGTCCATTTTCACTGCTCAATACGTCCACTAACGTATGTACACCGTTGCATGCGTGTTTAGCAGTGAAAAAGGTCCCCCCTTAAACAGTTTCCCGCTGCGCCACGTTCCGAACGTTGTTTAGGCTATTTAAACCAGTACTGCAGTATAAGAAAAATCCATGTAACAACATAAATAAACGGTTTTTGGTATGAACCAGTATACCTCCCAGCACTACTGTTAGCATTCATATATTTTATACTGTATTACAGAAAAAGGCACAATAATGTTCACTCTGGTAAAGGAGATACTTTAAAAAAGGCCACTGAATGAAATTTCTGTTGTGCAGTGGCATTAGAATGTATGGAGTATCACAAAATTTCACTGGTACTCTTAATCGAATAAAAACATTCTGGTAATTTGACATCCCTAGTTCAACATGTACAGTCCAGTTCACAGCCAAGAAAGGACAACATGGAAAATGGTGAAATGATTGCATTTCCTTAAATTCAACCTGTCCGCTGTACTGTACAAATCTTGCCTGTTTTCTCAATATTAAGTAAACCTCCTTTATGATCAGGGAGCAATACAATCAATCATCCATAAATCTAAACATCATGTATAAAGAGAAGATGAACAAACAAAGCCATGAGAGTTCAGACTGAAATTATAAGACTACAGGCCAACTATCATAAAGATGCAGATCAATATAGACCTTCCTGACCTGGCCCATGGCTGGCCAGGATGTAAGGTGACCTATCAGTACTGTAAGGATTAAACAACAAGGTCTGAATTTAATTTCTCATCAGAGGTTAAACAATCTCACCTCATGTAACAACTGAAGGAGGGCAACTTAAGTTTTAAAACAAATAATTGTAACAAGTCACTGGATTCATTAAAATATGAACTTACCCAATTTATTCACAAACATTTGATCAATAAACAAAAATATACACAGTTTACATCAGTATTAATAAAATCAAAGCATAACATTATGCTCAGTGTCATACAAACAAGTAATTGCTTAGATTATTCAGGATATTTTCATTCACAGAAAGTCTGTTTAAAAAAATCTCTTTAAAGCTGCTTTTGTGAACAGGTCAGGTCGGTTGTGGGAGCATGCACTGGTATAGCCTGTTGCTACACCCACCACACGACGAAATAGCTCAGGATCCCGGTTGACAAAAGGCAGACCACATGGTCCAGTCCCACCTTCCAGAAATGACCATCTATCTGCCACGGCCAGGTGTTACATGAGCGTCCCCTTGGCCTGGTCCAGCCACTCGGGATTTCAACAATAAGGATCCTGCAAGCCAGATCACACTCAGGGAATCGCACCACATGGCTGCAGTGCCATAACTAATGCTCCCTTGCAATGCAGGTAATGTGCCTCATTTGTGGCTCTGTAAGCAACAGATTGTTCAACAGAAAGTCAAACCAGCGGTACCCAAAGATTCTCCAAAGAGATACAGTACCAAAGGAGTGCATCCATCATCTCAAGTCACTGGATAGTGTCCATGTCTCGCAACCATAAGGCAAAACAGGAAGCACCGGGACTTGGACCTCTGGGAAAGATATCAGGAGAGCTACACACCCCTTTCCAGCAACCTCAAGACATCACCCAATCCCGCCCAATGCTTTCCTGTTCCGTCTTCTGACTTCCTAGAAGAGTCACCAAAGATATGAGTGATGCTGCCGAGGTAAGTACACCTCTCAATGCGATCAACACTCTCTCCAGAGAGACAGACTGTTGATGACTATGCCCAAGAGGTCATTAAAGGCTTGGATTTGTAACACACCTTTTAAAACACACTTGTCCAAAAGTCACTTTTTCAGGATTACGACATTTGCTCTTGTGAAAATGATGTTTGCATCAATCTTTGAAATAATGGTTATCTGAATAAACCACACATATGCTTATTTACTTTAATGCATATTTAATGTTAAGTACTGAAAAATTAGCTTAACTGATATGGCAAATTAAATTTATAAAAAGGGTAATCCTATTCAAAAATTTCACTGAATATTCTTGATGTTTTCTGTCCTCCAAAAGACCAACAATGACAGTCTGTTCAGATTTAAATTATTTTCAGTTTTCCAAATGCTCGGCATCCAAGTGATTTCTAAATTTTGTGTATTGATGATTTTATAAATCCGGAGGCCTGGAATTTGCCACAAAAGTCCAAAAGTGAAAATAACTCCTTGAAGTGATGCTGTTGTTTAATAAATTTAAACATTACTTTCAATGTCTTTATAGCTCCAGTTTCTATTTTTTCCTTAATCAGTACCTTGAACTCTGGGTACTGATTACAAAAATTCTTTTGAAAGGAATTATAGTCTGCTCAAATCCAAATGAACAATTTTCCACATTTGTAGCTGTGGAGGAGGGTTTCCAATTAAGGACAAACCAATCAAATTCCTGCATCTATCTGGTCTTCATTTCATTGTTAAGATTCTGTTAGTATTTTTTTTTTTCCCCCAAACCTTTCGACTGAGTTAAGTTTCATGTAAGATTTGTGGTTCAAATGCTTTCCCTAAGGTCCATTTTTAAAAGATCACATTTTTAAGCCATTTTTGCGTACACCATCATCTGTCTGAAAGAAATTTACAAAATTTTCCCAGAAGCCAAGGCTGTTTAACAAAACATTCCATGAGCAATTTTGTTTTGAACACTAATACATCAATCCTTCAATGTACCACTTGATGGATATGGTTAATGAGACATAAAAACAGTGGAAGTGACAAAGAAACAACCGCAACAGACCATTTCAAATTTTATTTGAAAATCATTTAAATTAGGTGTATAAAGGATTTTGTTTAATTTGCATTTAACATTTATAGTTTAAATTTGCTTGAAAGTCAGGTCTATTTGTGAGCAATGCTCCTAAAATGTATGAATAATCGCTCACACACTCAGCCTAGAGGTAACACTGGTCACAAATTAGTGATGCTTATTGATTTTCATTGTTCACTTCAGTTTAAACAGCAGAAACCTGCACTAAATGTATTAATATTTACTTAAAAATGATTCACTTTAGAACAATTTTCTTTGTCAAATTAATATACAACAAAAAGTACAATAAAATCAAAGAGCTCAATCAGGGGAGTACACCTGATCAACTGTGTGTGTGCGCTTTATGATGTTTTGCGAAATTAATATGATGAGTAATACTTTGATATTCTATGACAAAAACGGAGAGTGAAAAGTCACAATTAAAGTCACCAACTATTAAATTACTACAGGAAAAGGGAGCAACCCAGGAAAGAAATGATAACAGCGGAGGATCAAAATAATTACATAGTTTACAACAATTAGATAAAACAAAGAGGTTGTGAACCCAATTACCAAACCACCAAATATGCAAAGGAAGAATAAGATGCAAAATATGTGTGTTCAGTTTAAAATCACATCAGTAAATCATACCAGTACCACCATGTCCTAATTCATGAAGGTTAAAAACATATACAAATCCATACTGGGATTGGGGAAGTGTGGGGGGTGGGGGACAGATTTTAATAAAAGTACTGTTGACAATTTCTAATACAGCATGCCTAATTCCTTCTACAGAATGAATTTATGGATAAACTTTTATTTTTAAAGAGAAACTGCTTTAAATGTAGTTATGGAATTTTAAAGTGTAAGCTTTTGATCAAGTTTGAAACTTGTATATAAAAAATGGAATTGGATTCATGTACATTATGAGTAGTGAAGTCTCAAATGCTCCGGATAACTAATAATTACCACAAATTAAAAACTATGTAGATTAGAGCAGGCTGGACTATACAATATACTTATAGCATACTGGAACAGCACAGAACTACATCTCTGCCCAAAAGTGTTTACAGCCAATTGATTGGTCACATTACTGCACATGATGTATCAAAACATCTTTAAATCATAACATTTCTTAACTAACTCTTTTCATTTTAATATTTGTCTAGTAAATTCACAACTTCACACAACCCCACCCTAAGCCATTATTATAATGTGGTGGTGGTAGGGCTGTCAGATCGAATGTCCCTATTCAGATATCATTTAAAATTTATTTTAAAAAAAGGTGTTATTCAAATGCAAAAGCTGACATTTGGTTGTAAATGAACAATTTTTTTTTTTTTTTTACCTGCACTAGTTTTGGCATCAGGTTACTCCATATGTGCTACGCAAAGCTGCAGAATTTTACATATCTATTTGGTGCTTCACGTCCATGATCAGCCTTATTGTTTTTTTGTTGAATGGTTAGCCTTGTTATCTTCATTAATAAAACTTAAGACACCTTTACATCTTCATGATGGGGTAAAGTTCAAAGATTCAGAAGAACCACAGGGAAGGGTCCCTGCTCCTCTGCTGTAAAAGGAGCCAGATGGGCTGGTTTGGACAGTTCAGAAAGATGCCCCTTGGACACCTCCCTGTAGAACTGCTCTAGACACATCCAACTTGGCGGAGACACACCCAGAACATGCTGGACAGATTAGATTTTTTGACAGGATTGGAAATCCCTAGGAATTTCATAGAAAGTGATGTAATTTGTAGCATGGGATACAAAAGTCTAGGCCAACTTGCTGCCACCTTGACCCTCAACAGTAAAAATGGTTTCAGAAGATGACACTTTACACAAATTTTAAATTGGTCCCATTATTATATCTGAATGGATAAACTACTGTAATTTAGCACATGCACTTCTGTTCACAGGAATAATGCATATATTGACTTTAGAATATGGCACCAGACAGAACTTTAAAAACTTAAACCACAGTTCGAGTTTAGGCTATTGATGAACAAGAATTAGCAAAAATTCCTGTGATTATGCAGCACATCCTTAAATACATGAGTGTTGAAAAGAAAAAAACGTAGTCAGGTGCTGCAGGAGATATAAACAATTGAAAAATATTGTTTGTTTCCTTCCCAGCTGAAATATGGGTTTAGAGTTAATACAGCACGTGTGTCATCAGTATGACAAGAAAAGGAGTTCTTTTTGCTAAGCCCTGCATGTGACCAATTAGTTGTTGCATGCATCGCAGAATTCATTACAATTCTCATCCTGGAGCTTTTTTCTCAAAGAGTGAAACTAAACATTTTACATGCCCCCATATTCTTATACAGAAAATTACTGATCACTATTAGGAAATTATATATATGCTAAATGCACCTCACATACAGTTAGGTCCATAAATATTTGGACAGACAACTTTTTTCTAATTTTGGTTGTGTACATTACCACAATGAATTTTAAAAGAAACAACTCAGAAGCAGTTGAAGTGCAGACTTTCAGCTTTAATTCAGTGGGGTGAACAAAACGATTGCATAAAAATGTGAGGCATCTAAACATTTTTTTAACACAATCCCTTCATTTCAGGGGCTCAAAAGTAATTGGACAACTGACTCAAAGGCTATTTCATGGGCAGGTGTGGGCAAGTCCGTCGTTATGTCATTATCAATTAAGCAGATAAAAGGCCTGGAGTTGATTTGAGGTGTGGTGCTTGCACGTGAAAGATTTTGCTGTGAACAGACAACATGCGGTCAAAGGAGCTCTCCATGCAGGTGAAAGAAACCATCCTTAAGCTGCGAAAACAGAAAAAACCCATCCGAGAAATTGCTACAATATTACGAGTGGCAAAATCTACAGTTTGGTACATCCTGAGAAAGAAAGCAAGCACTGGTGAACTCAGCAACGCAAAAAGACCTGGACGTCCACGGAAGACAACAGTGGTGGATGATCGCAGAATCATTTCCATGGTGAAGAGAAACCCCTTCACAACAGCCAACCAAGTGAACAACACTCTCCAGGGGGTAGGCGTATCGATATCCAAGTCTACCATAAAGAGAAGACTGCATGAAAGTAAATACAGAGGGTACACTGCAAGGTGCAAGCCACTCATAAGCCTTAAGAACAGAAAGGCTAGATTGGACTTTGCTAAAGAACATCTAAAAAAGCCAGCACAGTTCTGGAAAAACATTCTTTGGACAGATGAAACCAAGATCAACCTCTACCAGAATGATGGCAAGAAAAAAAGTACGGAGAAGGCGTGGAACAGCTCATTACCCAAAGCATACCACATCATCTGTACACAGCTGGAGCAGTTTGCTCAAGAAGAGTGGGTCAGGGTCAGATGATCTGTTGAGAGGTGTAAAAGTCTAATTGAGAGCTACAGGAATCATTTGTTTGCAGTTATCACCTCTAAAGATTGTGCAACAAGACACAAGGTTATAGGCAGTACAGTGGCGCAGTGGGTAGCGCTGCTGCCTCGCAGTTGGGAGACCTGGGGACCTGGGTTCGCGTCCTCCCTGCGTGGAGTTTGCATGTTCTCCCCGTGTCTGCGTGGGTTTCCTCCGGGCGCTCTGGTTTCCTCCCACAGTCCAAAGACATGCTGGTTAGGTGGATTGGCGATTCTAAATTGGCCTTAGTGTGTGCTTGGTGTGTGGGTGTGTTTGTGTGTCCCCTGCGGTGGGTTGGCACTCTTCCCGGGATTGGTTCCTGCCTTGTGACCTGTGTTGGCTGGGATTGGCTCCAGCAGACCCCCCGTGACCCTGTGTTCGGATTCAGTGGGTCGGAAAATGGATGGATGGATGGATGGACATAAGGTTATGGGTCTAATTTTTTTTTGTCTTTGCCATTTTCGTTTGTATGAACAACAACATTTATTTATATAGCACAGCTCAAAGTGCTTTACATGATGAAGAAAGAGAAAAACGACAAAATAAATAAGAATTAAAATAAGGGAACACTAATTAACATAGAATAAAAAGTAAGGTCCGATGGCCAGGGAGGACAGAAAAAACTAACAAAAAAAAAAACTCCAGACAGCTAGGGAGAAAAAAATAAAATCTGCAGGGGTTCCAGGCCACGACACCGCCCAACTCCCTCTAGGCATTCTACCCAACATAAATGATCAGTCCTCAAATATGAAATATTTTGTTGCATCAAAACTCTATTCCATATTTAAGAAAGATCAGACTTCGCTTTAAACAATGATGGGTGTCAATTTCTGAAATAATTTGCAATTGATAAAAGTGACAACTGTGGGTTCCTCTTTTTCGTGAAGGGGTACAAGTTTGTCCACATGTCGGTCTCTCTTTCTTTCTTTCTTGTTAGAAACAATGTCGCTGCAACCACCTATACTGAGAACTTTCCACTGCATTTTTCCATTGTACGGGTGGGAAAATCTACAACACATACTCCATTCTTAGTCAATAAACCTGGCTATTTTATTTTTAGGAATGGTGATCCCATCTACGTATCAGCAAATTTGCAATGATGGATTTTGATTTAATCACCATATGTTACTTCATTAATCTTAAATTTGTTTACAGTATCTGAAAAAGAAACACTGCTCAATCAGCACTATAAACACAGTGAAAAACAGTCTGCTTCCCACTGCATTTTGGGATCAAAGTTCAGGTCTCTATTGAAGCAAAACAATTTAAAGTGATTTTATATTGATTGTATTTCATTTCTATGAGCCAGTGGATTTAAAATGTCACACAATTATGGTTTTGATAAACGAAACAGGTTTTTCATAGTCATGTTTAAGGTAAAGCTGGCACATGGTTTAAAAACTGCCCTGACTGTATTAAGTAACGTCGGATGATTAAGGACAGTAAAGTTGGCACACTGTTTCAAAACTGCCCTGACTGTATAACACCAACGAGTAATACTGGATGATTCAGGTACTAGCTGAAAAGAAGTGGTGTTCTACATATCTTCAGGCACAGCTGTTCTAAAACACAAAACTGAGAAAAAGCAACATACTGCTTTGCGACCCAGTTAATAACCGTTATCTACCATTGTCCTATTTGTAGGACAGCAACATATATGCCTATATCTGTCGCAACGAAGCAACCACGTGATCCGGGGTACATTCACAGCAGACTTGAGGTTGTGCGTCACAACACTTCCGCGAAAGCGGCCATGTGCCATATAGCGTGTGGGCGACAGGTTGTGCTTTGTGTCTTTGGAGGCAGCTTCTGACGTTCCCTACCTGTGACGGCGAGTCTGGACATTTTGTGCTAGTTTGCTGGGACGGAGAGATTGAGGCAATGTAAGTAAACTATCTAACTCTCCGTATTGCTAACTTGTATTCTAATCGCACTTACATAGACGTTATTCTGCGACATTTCCCACTGTCCTGTGAATAGGACATTGGGATGATCGCATGCATATAGTGCCTATATCTAAAGCGCACCTTATTTATCTTTTTTTGCGTAGCGAGACATGGCAAAAAGGTGCATCACCCTAGATGAAGTGTCACAGCTTCTGGAAGACTGCAAGGAAAAATACTCGGAAGCTACTGTCTGTGTGCTACCGCCAAATACCAGTCAATTGTCAGACGAAGATGAAGGGGATGAGGACGTTGCCAATGCAGGAAATGTAACTGTTGCTGATGTTCCGGGAGAGCTAGAAGTCGAAATGGTTGGAGAAGACATGGAAGACGACACATTGTTTGAAAATGAGGGGGATGACGCTGAAACGGAAGAGAATCAACCATCAACAAGTTCTGCACATCCAGCGAAACGGCCAAGAAAGAAGAAATGTCCTGCGCCGTCCTGGACAAAGCAGAAGAAGCCAGTCTTCCCAAAGACATCTGCTCTGAATGGACAGGCCGCCGGTGTTGCAGAAAAGAATCTGAGACAAACTTTAGCCCAACATAATCCTGTGCAACTCTTTGAGGAGTTCTTTTCGCCAGAGATATATGACCTAATCTGTAAAAAAACCAGTTCGCTATTCAACGGATTTTAGGAATGATCATGAATTTCATACATCAACTGAAGAAGTGAAGGTCTTCCTTGGGATTTTGATTATAACTGGATATCATAAAGTCCCGTCAGAAGCAGACTGTTGGAGTGATGCAGAAGATCTTGTCGTACCTATTGTCAAGAATGCTATGTCCCGAAACCGATTTCAGAAATTGAAGTTATATTCATTTTGTGGACAATTCTACTGCAGACAGCAACATAGGTGACCGAACATTCAAGGTGAAGCCGTTGTTTGAACTCTTGAATGAGAATTTCTGTAAATTTGGCTATTTTACACCCAATATCAGCATTGATGAGATGATCGTGAAATATTATGGGAGAAACAGCCTGAAACAATTTATAAAGGGAAAGCCCATCAGATTTGGGTATAAATATTGGGCCATATGCTCCAGCGAAGGATACTGTTACACCTTCTCATTGTATTGTGGAAAGGAAACAACTGCAACAGATGTGCCACTTGGTTCTCACGTTGTCTTGAATGCTGTACAACATATTGCTGATCCAAGCAGCTATGCTCTGTATTTTGATAACTTTTTTACAAACATGGATCTGCTCTCTCAGCTGGCAGATAGAGGATTTCGAGCAACCGCTACCATTAGAGAAAGCAGGATCAATAGAACATGTCCAATGAAGTCATCAAAAGAGATGAAAAAATCAGATCGTGGTGCCAGCGAGTACGTCTATGACAGAACGTCAGAGGTACTTCTCGTGCGTTGGCACGAGAATAATATTGTAACAGTTGCCACTAATCATGACTCTATTGAGCCGCTTCATGATGTCAAGCGACGTGTAAAAGGCCAGAAAGAAAAGAGCACGGTGAAAATGCCTAACTTGATATATAATTACAATGCGTACATGGGCGGTGTTGACCATCATGACTGGCTTGTTTCAAAATTCTGTGTTTCTATACGTGGAAAGAAATGGTACTGGCCCCTGTTTACTCGCTGCATTGACATGGCAATAGTGAATGCGTGGATTCGGCACAAAAGTATCCATGGGGGAAATGCCATATCATTGAAGGATTTCAGACGAGCAATTGCCATAGTTTATTTGAAGACCACTGTCCAACGCAAGCATGCAGGAAGACCCAGGGTGCCCAGACTACCAACAGGAGCTGACATGATGCGATACGATGGCGTGGGACATTTTTTGATGCAGAGGGATAAACAGCGTCGCTGTCAGCATGAAGGATGCAAAGGCAAGCCTAAAACATATTGCAACAAGTGCAATACAACACTTTGCCGTACTTGCTTTCAGCCATATCATGATAAGTAGTGCTGGCATTTGGACTATGATTCCTCTTATGTTTGGTAACTTTCTTGTAAGGTCATAATTGTGAGCAATAAATGTATATGTTCTCATATTGTACATAGAGCTTCTGTTATGTCAAGTCATCCCAGTGTCCTATTTAGAGGACAGGCTGTATCTACATAAGTAAACAAAAAGAAACATGATTACATGGTTTTTCTGTTCCAGGGACTCCAAATGACAATAACTTTACAACGGAAACAAAAAAATTTTTTAAAAATTAATTTGGGAGATAACGGGTTTTTAAGATGAAAAACCACAGCAGGTACTAAGAAAAACAAGATTCAACTACTGACCAAATAGCAGCAAAATAAAACCAACAAAATACACAAATAAACTGGAACATGTTATGGAAGACAGAAAAAAAAAAACTTTCAAAGACTAAATATTTGTGACAGGGCAATGGTTAGAAAAGGAAACCAAGGAGGAGGAGGACTAGATGATTAAGGAATGGCCCCACAACTAAAGGAGGCTGAACAGCTTAGTATTGACCAAAGTTTTTTAATGCATTGATGATGGGAAGTAGTCAGATTTAAAAAGAACATCCATACACACTCTCTAAAGGAAAGCATCAGAAAAGAATAAATTCTGAATGTGCTCCCAAAGTGCTCTACAACATACTCCAATATGCTGGTACAGGTCGAGTATCCCTCATTGAAAATTTCAAAATCCTGGAATCAGTCTAGTCACAGCAGTGCTAACCACTGGGTCACTCTCCCCCCGAGATAAAAGTATATTTCAAATCTACAATACTCAAGAGTCCTTTATCTCTTCATCTCCCACGATCCTACCAGTTCAACTAAAACCCACAAAGCTTGTGATGCCACCGATCCGCATTATATACTTGGGTTTGGCGGGGTTGTCCCTCTCACCACCCAATCTGCACTACATAGCAAGGAGCATATGTACAATCAATCTATCCAGAACAACAAAGCATTTTTATATTATCATTAGGATTGAAAATGATTATGAATAACTCATGTAGGGTGTAAATCTGTCTGCAGTTAATGATCAAGTAGTAACATCACGCATGCCTGTATAGAGCATAAATTATTTGAATATGTGCAACGTGGATCTGGACAGTGTGAGTATGAGATGGAAGACCCTTACAGTACATATGAAAGTTTTGTGAACACACAAAGCAAATCAAGCAGGTAGTAAAGATCTAAAAGTGACACCCCATCTAACATGACTGCTACAGATCTGTGATGTGACGCTAGCCTCACGTAGGGCATGGAGGAAAAAAGCTTGGCTGCACAGGAAATTTTTAGAGAAAATTCAACATATGGGATCATCAGTGAACCCAGCAAATTCACTGCAAAAAAATGCTTTGGAGAGTTTCACCAATCAACACTGCTGAAGACTACTGCTAAGTTTTTTTTTTTTTTTTTTGCTTGGTGGAACAGAAATGTATACATACAATCAAGTCAAGTCAAGCTGGGGAGCATGCACTGGTACAGTGCATTGCCACACCCACTACACAACGAAACAACTCGAGATCCCGGTTTGCAACCCCCCTGGCAGACATGCGGTCCAGTCCCACACTCCGGAAATGACCCTCTATCTGCCGCAGCCAGGTGTTACGTGGGCGACCCCTTAGTCTGGTGCAGCCACTCAGGTCCCCAACAATGAGGATCTTACGAGCTGGATCACCTTCGGGGAAACATGCCTCATGGCCACAGTGCCGTAACTGACGCTCCCTCACAATGCAGGTAATGTGCCTCATTCGGGACTCCATGAGCAACCGCTTATTTGACACAAAGTCAAACCAGCGGTATCCAAGGATTTTCCGGAGAGAGACAGTAACAAAGGAGTCCAGTCTTCATCTCAGGTCACTGGATAGTGTCCATGTCTCGCAACCATATAGCAAGACAGGAAGCACCAGGACTCTAAAGACTTGGACCTTTGTCCTTCTGCATAGATATCGGGAGTATCACACACCACTTTCCAGCGACCACATGACCCCAGCTCTCCAAATCTGTCTACTGACTTCATAGGAAGAGTCACCAGAAACATGAATGTCACTGCCTAGGTAAGTAAACGTCTCAACGAGGTCAACACTTTCTCCGCAAACAGACACACTGCTGATGGCTGTGCCCAAGAGGTCATTAAACGCATGGATCTTGGTTTTTATCCAGGACACTCACAAGCCCAGACACTCAAACGCCTCGTTCAGTCTCTCAAGCACCCCGATCAGAGCCTCCATTAACTCCGCGAAGATCACAGCATCGTCAGCAAAGTCAAGATCCGTGAACCTTTCTTCACCAACAGATGCCCCACAGCCGCTGCACCCCATGACCTTGCCCAACACCCAGTCCATACAAGCACTGAACAGAGTAGGAGCAAGAACACACCCCTGACGAACCCCAGAATCAACTGGGAAAAACGCAGAGGTCCTGCCTCCACTCTGCACAGCACTCAAGGTACCAGTGTACAGGCTGGCCATGATATCTAGCAACCTCGAGGGGATCCCGCGAATCCTCAGGACGTCCCACAGGACAGCTCGATCTACTGAGTTGAACGCTTTGCGAAAACTGACAAAGTCTGCAAAAAAACTCTGCCGATATTCACATTTGCGCTCCATGAGAACCCTCAGTGCCAGGATGTGGTCAATGGTAGACTTCTTGTGCGTAAAACCAGACTGTTCTGGTCGCTGGCAGGTCAGCAAGTGATCACGGATCCTATTGAAGATGATCCTAGCAAGGACTTTTTTTTTTTTTTTTTTTGTTTATTTCGCCTTATACAATTTCTTGTATTAGGAATTTGGTAGTTTTCGCATACCCCTTGGGGTCAGAGCGCAGGGTCAGCCATTGTACAGCGCCCCTGGAGCAATTACAGGTTAAGGGCCTTGCTCAAGGGCCCAGCAGAGTAGGATCTCTTTTGGCAGTGACGGGGATTCGAACCGGCAACCTTCGGGATACCAGCACAGATCCTTAGCCTCAGAGCCACCACTCCGCCCCCTTACCCAGCACCGAGAGCAGTGTTATCCCCCTGTAGTTGCTGCAATCCAGGCGATCACCCTTCCCTTTCCAAATAGGGACGACAAGTCCCGTTTTCCAGTCAGTTAGGATAATGCCAGTCTCCCAAATGGAAGCAAAGATTGCTTGCAATGCCAGGAGGGCAGCCTTACCACCAGCCTGGAGAAGTTCACCCCGGATACCACAGATCCCTGCAGCCTTTCCCCTCCTCAGCTGGTTCACCACCTGTGCAATCTCAGCGAGACTGGGTGGTTCACAGCTAATTGGAGGATCAGCCTCAAAAACCATGGTCCCAGAGACATACAACGTCCTAGCCAGAGGATCAGCTTTGAACAACTGCTCAAAGTAGCCAGCCCAGTGGGTCACAACTGCAGTGTCATCTGTAAGGACCATTCCATCAGATGCCCTGACTGCA
The DNA here is from genome assembly GCF_900747795.2 of Erpetoichthys calabaricus. Lineage (NCBI taxonomy): Eukaryota > Metazoa > Chordata > Cladistia > Polypteriformes > Polypteridae > Erpetoichthys > Erpetoichthys calabaricus. The sequence continues at coordinate 28,392,265 of NC_041408.2, read as the reverse complement.
ACTCTCCGAGGAACAGATTCAGATGTGCGTAATGCTTCGATTCCTCTGTAAGTAGGACATGGATCGCTAGACCACAGATGGTGTGTCACAGATTCCTCTAACAAACGCCTCTTTATCTGCCCTCAGAGCCCTCGCAGCCATCTCTCTCAGTTCCCAGTACAGACCAGAGTTGTCATTGAGCCATGCGCTGCGACTCCTCTCGATGATACACCCTGCGAGATCAAACACCTCCTTCTGGGAACACCGATAACACCAACACAACCCTCAGTAACCTTCAGGGTCTTGTCACGGAAGATCTCCCACATCACATTAGGATCAGCAGTCGTACCCAAATCTGTAAGTTCCTCACACAAACTGCATGCAAATTAATTAGAAACAGCCTGGTCTTGGAGTTTGGCCAAGTCCAGGCTCATTTTCCTAGTAGGTGGTAACCTACTGGACCGAAGCTGGATCCTAAGAGTAGCAACAAGTCTGTGGTCAGAATTCACAAACTGGGCACTTCTGCAGACCCTGCAGTTTTGCAACAGCCTCCAGTGTCTGCCCACGAGGATGTGATTGATCTCCTTCACCGCACCACCAGTACTGGAGTACCAAGTCCAACGATACGGTTCTGGGCGCTGGAACCAGGATCCAGCGATTCGCAGATTATACATACAATAAGACACAGAAAAATTTAAATGTCAGTGCATATAAAAAATACAAGAAAAAATGGAAATTTACTCTCTCTCATGTGCACACACACACACACTGTTGACACTTTGATTGCTGATGCTTTGGAGAATGCTCAATAATACTGTGACACACCCAGGTGGTGCAAGAGATGGGGGAATGGAATTAGCCTCTTCATGCTGATTACTGGCAAGTAGCCCTAAAAGGACTGTTTAGCTTTTCAGTGTAACACTGTTTCTGCCATGCCACTCAGGACTTCAGCAGCACCACACACTCCTAGCTACTCCTTTGTAACTTCTTGCATGCTGCAAAAATTTACAGCTCACTAATCAGGTCAGAGGCAACCCATACATCACACTGTTCCCCCCGGCACTCTGTGAGAAAAACCAAGCTCAGGATCCATATCCAAGACTTTCCTGGAGGCCAAGCGTTCAAGCCCAATTGGCTGTAGAACCCGGAAGATGTGATCAAAGTGCTCTCGAAGTTCCATGTGCCCTCTGCCCTTTACCTGCTGCTCAACGACAGCATCTCCATGTATTCCTGGCCCCTCAGGCAGTTCGCAGACACCTGAGGAGCATGTTGCTTACAGGCCCTGACCCCAAGGTCCATGCAATACTAATGTCAGATCTGTGGAGGGCGAGGATCTTTAAGCACAGAAGTTCAAAGCTTCACAATTGCAAATGTCTTAGTAAGAAACATTGCTATAGGGAGCCATTTCTTCAGGTAGGTGGGAGGCTATAGAAGAGTATTCCTATACATTACTACATTTGCGCGGATTCCGCATAGTGCTTGCAAATTCAAGTTTAGCTTTTTGGAACTTTACAAATTCCCAAATTTTACAAAATACATTTCACACATACATACATATACATACAGTATACATGTATACACACACACCAAGGAAAAGGTTTAACTGTGACATGTATTTTCCTCAACAGTCAGGAAATAGTCATGACCCAGCCCGCCTTCAGTCCCCAGATTTGACAGCCAAGAAAAATTAATGCTGTGGGATCAGAAGAGAGCAGCAAGAGCTGAAGTATGAACTTGTTTTCAACCATCCATATCTTTAAGAAAAGGTAGTCCAGTTTAAATTCCCCAATACTCTTCATAGCTTCCTGTCCCTTATGTTTACAGCACACAAATGGCAACCAATTTCAGCAGCAATGGAAAATCCCATTGTAGATTTTGTTAGCTTATCACAGAGCATAAACAGAAACATAACCTTACAAGTACAGTTTGTGAATTTCCTATTCACCTAACCAAATGCTTTGGGGAGTGGAAAAATGGCAACATTTAGCTTAAATAAGCTATGTGAAAAAGCAAAGAGTAAAATTTGTTGCAGTGAACACAATCTTGATTTTACTGCAGATACAAAAGCAATTGACTGCATAATTAACTGAAAAACCTTAACACTTAATCTTACACCATACAACACAACTTAAGCTGATATCACATTACACAACGTTTGTCGTGGGGTAAGTCTGGTTTGGTGATCAGTTGTTGATCTCATCACTGCACAATATCAAATCACACAACTTTAAATAGCAGCCCATGTCACATTTACCGACTGAGTGCTGATCTTCCAGCTGTTATGCTTGAACCTTTCCTGACAGCCAATAGTGTGCTACCTGACAGAGCCAGTACTGTATAAAAGGTTAATAGCTGCAGTGAGTTCAGCAGCAATCTCTGTCTTTTGTTTATTTTTTCTTGTTATGTGAAATATAAGACATCAGACAGAAGAGCTTCCCTTTCATTTGAGATGTCCACTTGCACCTGCTGTGCTGACTGACAGAGTCGATATACAAAGGGTTAACTGCTGTGGTGGAATAAGCCACAGCCTTGGCCCTTTTTTCTTTTTTTCCCCCCATTCTGTTTTAGTACATAAAACCCAACACCAAACAGTAGCTTTAAGTCAATTTGTGAGGTTCAAAACAGGTGTTCCTTAATCCTTCTCCAGTACACTTCTATCTGAATATTCACAGGTTCTTGTAAGCAAAAAGCCCACACCTCCAACCAAAGAAAAAAATGAAACCTTCTTGATTTTATCCTACCCAGTCACATACTAGCTGGTCTCAGTCGCTGGGTAGGACGTATTAGAAGATTGGCTTCACGGGAGAGCACCACTGACTGCATCCAACTAAGATTATGTAAATGAAGGCTATGACTGAAAATCACTAGAAGCATATTGTGAAAATAACTGTGCAGCATTACTTGTCTTTGGATCTGAAATTGTCTCAGATTTAAGACACTAGACTGTAATATAACAAACTTGTGATGTCTGCCAAATTAGTTGCATAGCATGTAGGGATGTCAGAGGAAAACAGTGCTATTTGAATATAATTCCAATTAATTTAAAGAAAGGACTTATTTGAAGGCAAAAGCAGACATCTGATTGTAAAAGAACACACACTAATTTTTGGCATTGCAGTACCCCAGATGTGTTATGCAAAGCTGCAGCTTTTTACAAATCTGTTTTTGCACTTCGCTTCAAGAATCAGCTTTTTATAATTTTGAATGGTTAGCTTGTTGTCTTCTTTAGAAATGCTTACAACTTCTGTACAACTTCAGAATATAATGCTTTTTTTCTGCTTCTACTCCACTATTCTGCACCCTGATATGCCAAGTGTAACGCCAAGTGTAACCTGCAGTTTTTATGAGATCTGCTCAGGTAAACTAAATGTATAATTTTACATCTCATTCTGTCCTACCCACTCTTAAACATTAGATCCCTAAAGAGCCACATCAGTGTTGGCAAACAAGTCATGTCCCACAATTGGTCTCTGTCTTATGTGGCTGATAGTTTGACACACAATGCTTAAAAATTAGATGTAATTAAAAATATCCACAACTGCTATTATTGAAATATTTCTGCATCTGTAAAGTAGAAAAAAGGAGACAGATTGTGCAAACCCTGACATAATACTGTGACAATCCACTTTTTCTGGGCGAGTCCAAAGGTTTCGACTGGTATTTTATTCTGAATGTCGTAATATAAATGACACCCTGCCACTACCCATTCAACACCTCCAAAATAATAAAACAAGTCTGACTTCAAACTGCCTGCCTCTTGCCTGCTCCTTTACTGTGCTCACTATTCTCACCCCAATAGCAATCTTGCTAATTAGCAGAGTCCTCCTGATCTACAGGCATTTTCACACCTAGTTCATTTTTTTCTGATGCTAGTGCAATTCCCTCCAAAGTCTGGTTCATTTAGGTAGATGTGAACATGCCACTTACACTATAATGTGTGATTAAAGCAACTGTACCAAAATCCTGTGGAAAGGGTGGTCTCACTGCAGTACTAAACAAACCCTGGAGCAGTTCACATGAGGTATGAATCTGACACAGGACCAATCTAACTACATGAAACACTCTGCATTATGGGTGAAACTGCATGCGCATGGTAGTTAGGCTAGGCATCTGCTGTCAGTAATTAGGAAATCTCCTTCACAGTATAATGAGTCAAGGGTTAACTTGGAGCAGTGCAAACAATGGATAGGTAAAAATAAATATGCATAGGCACAAATGTAATAGTTCACGTAAATAAAAATCTCAATTGTCAATCAGAGCAAGCCTAGCACCTGACTCAGCCTCAGAGCCTCCCGGGTATGTGGGTCTAGTAAAATACATACAGAAGTGGCAAGAAACAAATATTAGTGCACAATGAAACAGACCATCAAACCCCCTAATCTAACATTATGAAAGTGATGCTCCCGCTCTGTCAGATGGCTTTAATCAAACATTCTAACAATAATAAATGTTTTTAAGAGTTAAGACAGTAACCACATGATTTGAGATTAACTAAATTGAGGTAACATTCATATGACGGCTACTGGAGAGTAAAAACACAACATCACAGATTTAAATGACACATCTACCATTACAAAACTGAAGCATGTCAGTGTGTGCTCACAGCAGAGCCTTCTTTTGTACACCTGCCTATCTGAAACAGGTCCTTTTTATAACATGCATAGCAGCATAATTTTAAATTTTCTTCCAGTTGTTCCAGAACAGGTATTTTGCTCATAAAGCTGTTTATGGTACATAAACCAAAAAATTATGGAACATGCAGCAGTGCACAAAAACAATTGCTTTTGGTCCTTCATATTTGTTCCAAGAAAAAAAAAAATTCTGCCCAATGAAAGAAATCCATGACACACCCACAGGGTGTTTATTAATATGTTTACTTTGTAAAACACAACCGAACTAAATAGACATTAAACCAAAATAATGAACCATCCCATGATTTGGAACAAAGAAAACAGACTACGAGCGTGAAACTGCTCAGCCTGTTTAGTGCAAAAGCACTTTCTCCTCACCTCTGTCACTCAGTTCCTGCTACGGAGGTGCCCTGCACCCTCAGAAAAAGTGCTTTCACCTGGGCTTCACCCTAACCTTACTTCCCATTCCTCACAGCCACCCCTGCAGCAGTAAATCGGGGTTTATACTTCACGCAACGCATACGCCTGCAGATACTACTGCTACACAAATGGTGTACTGTTTATACATGTGCATGTACTTTATGTAAATCTGGAGGATTCCATCAAGTGGCACTGCAAGATATCATCCATTTATTTCAGGACACCTTGCCACAATCTCTCTGAAAAGGATGGATGTTTAATGATTACATCCATCAATCCATGGGCATGCCCATTCCTGCAAGCATTGGGCGCAAGGCAGAAACACCACCTGGACAGGGCATCAGCTCATTGCAAGGTGAATATAAGCACAAAATACAATAGTGTCATTTTGGCATCACCAAATCCCCAATCCTGCACGTCCTTGGAAGGAAACTGAAGCACACTGTGGAAACCCACCAGGAAAACATGCAAACTCCAGGCAGAGAACACCAGGGACGTGACTCCTTACTGCGAGGCAGCAGTGCTACTGCTCCTCGCCCGTGCCACCCCCACATGTGTAATTATTAACAGTATTCGTTATTTAAACTAAGTTAACAATTTATCTGTAAAATGTAATATACAATGCTATGAAAAAGTATCTTCCCCCTTCCTGATTTTGTTTTTGCATGTTTGTCACACTTAAATGTTTCAGATCACCAAACAAATTTAAATATTAGACAAAGATAACCCAAGTAAATACAAAATGCAGTTTTAATTGATGATTTTATTTAATAAGGAAACAAAAACTTTGCAAACCTACATGGCCCTATGCGAAAAAGTTATTGTGCCCCCCTCCCCCTTATTAAATCATGAAGTAACTGTAGTTAATCACATTTTTTGGAAGGCAGAGTTCAATTTCACTAGCTAAACCCAGGCCTGATTACTACCAGACCTGGTACCTGTCAGACAAAGTGAAGTAGGCCAAAAGACATCAAAAAGGAAGACATGCCGTGATCTAAGGAAGTTCAGGAAAAGATAAGAAACAAAGTAACTGACATCTATCAGTCTAGAAAAGGTTACAAAGCCATTTCTAATGCTTTGGGACTCCAACGAACCACAGTGAGAGCCATTATCCACAAATGGAGAAAATATGTAATAGTGGTGAACCTTCCCAGGAGTGGCCGGCCTACAAAAATTATGCAGCAACGACTTATCCAGAACAGCATTTAAAGAACTGCGGGCCTCACTCGCATCAGTTAAGGTCAGTGTTCGTGACTCAACCATAAGAAAGAGACTGAGCAAAAATAGTATTCATGGCAGAGTTCCAAAGCAAAAACCACTGCTGACCTGTCTCACTTTTGCCAAAAAACATCTTGATGATCCCCAAGACTTCTGTGGACTTATGAAACAAAAGTTGAAATTACATGTGGCATAAAAGTAACACAGCATTTCAGAAAAAGATCATACCAACAGTCAAACATGGTGGTGGTAGTGTGATGGTCTGGGGCTGCTTTAGGACCTGGATGACTTGCTGTGATTGATGGAACCATGAAATCTGCTCTTTACCAAAAAATCCTGAAGGAGAATGTCTGGCCATCAGTTTCTGACCTCAAGCTGAAGCGCAATTGGGTTCTGCAGCAGGACAATGATGCAAAACACACCAGCAAGTCCACCTCTGAATGGCTTAAAAAAAACAAAATGAGGGTTTAGGAGTGGCCTAGTCAAAGTCCGGACTTGAATCCAATTGAGATGCTGTGGCATGACCTTCAAAAAGCGGTTCATGCTCAGAAACCATACAATGTGGCTGAACTGAAACAATTCTGCAAAGAAGAGTGGGCCAAAATCCCTCCGTGAAAGACTCCTTGCCAGTTATCGCAAAACCTTGATTGCAGTTGTTGCTGCTAAGGTTGGCAAACCAGTTATTTGGTTTAGGGGGCAATTACTTTTTCACATAGGGCCACGTAGGTTTGTCATCCCTTTAAAAACTGCATTTTGTGTTTGTTATCTTTGTCTAATATTTAAATTTGTCTGATGATCTGAAACATTTAAGTGTGACAAACATGCAAAAAAAAAAAAAATAAGAGGGAAGGGGGCAAATACTTTTTCACAGCACTGTACATACTTTAATACATTTCTTCAAGAAAACGATATTAAGTATATATCTACAAATTCTAAACGTGCAGAGAGCTGGAATATTAAAAATGTAATGTGTTTTGTGTGGCAATTTCTGCCTGCCGTTGCTCTCTGAGCAGGAGGAAGCCCCAGAAGCATGTAGCAACTAACAACTGAGTCAGTTTTAAGATGACATTTATAATGTTCTATTTTAATGACAAACTATGACATTAAAGTGGAAAGATTGAGAATTAAAGACAAAATTTTCACTTTAATCACAAAATAGACCCTTTCACTGTGTCCCTAATTTTTTCTTTCATCTGTGGCTCAAATACGCTTCTGCACATTCTATTGTTGTTTGGAAGGTGCAAATAAAAAAAAAAAAAAAAAAAAAACGACCTTTAAAATGTATTATGTCATTACGATGGGGATACATTGAAAAGAAAGGCACCACAAATATATCTGACTGTCAGTATTTTGCTTCACCACATCAAACCATTCATCAAACACTGAAGCACGAACATTGATCCTGTAGGAACTGCAAAGCGGCTTGCTGTCACATGGTCATAATAAACAGAGACTCTGACGTCACGGTCCAACTGGAACACACTGTATCCCCCAATTTTTTGCTGGTGCTGCAACTCATCTCGCACATGCGTCACGTTAATTTCTGAGGATGTGTTCAGAGGATGCGTCAAACGAACGCTGGGAAAACGTGGCAGCCATAATACGTGTGCATGCACGTTCTGAGCATGAAGTATAAAAATGTCCCCAAGACCTGTCACAATACATCTGCAGTGCAGAACAGTCAGTAGCATCATTGCGGGGCAGCCAGGACTTTAGCCCCTCATCTCTGGCAGCCATCCTCTTTGAGAGCCCAGCCATTCTTCCTCCTGTTCTGCACTCTAACATGTATTGACGACTCCATGGGGATCCAACTCTTATTGACTGCATGTATGCTCCACAGGGGCAATACATTTACATCAATTACACATGCTGAAGTAATGGCAATATCAAATTGGGGGGGGGGGGGGGGCTAAGCCCTACTAATTGCCAAAGCTAGTGATACACCCGACACCAGCGGAGTTCTACAAATGGGACCCAAACAACATTATTGTAAGTGAATTAAAAATAATAATAATAAAAAAATTAAATTGCAGTGCCACAGGTATTGTTTGTAAGGATTTAAGCTCCTTTTTGGGTAAGATTTTATGGATCGCTGCCCTGATAAACTTGTGCACCCACTCTTCAGGACTAAAAACAAACCAGTAGTGAATTTGCTCAAGATTTTGATGGCTCTTATATTTAAATAACATTTGCATTTTTTTTTTTTTTTTGCAGTTGGCCTTTGGTCTTACTGGTGCTTCCACTGTGGCCGCTACCGTAATAATAAAGTATAAAAAAAAAAGAATGTACAAATGTTTTCCTAAGTTCAAATATATTTGAACATTTATTTATATATAAATTGAATATTCAAACCCTAGTTTCTGGCTAATTTCACAGCCCTATTAAAATGTAGCTAGTGCTGGAGGTCTCATACAGGATCTCTACTGCTTTATAATCACTTGTATTTTGGAAGTGATCTAAGTACAAGTACTGGACACCCAAAAGTTTTTTTTTCTTCAGTATTTTCCCAAATGGAACTAAATTTGTATAACTGTGTTATTACATTGCAGATCATTGCTGTTATATACATAACGGAGGCCAGTCATAAACAGCATTACGTTGCGTATCCAGTTAAAGCAAACAAAAGAATAGTGAACACTGTTGTGCACAACACGCTAGATCAAAAGTAGACAATGTCCCAGCCCATAACGGAAAACATTTAATATATTAAGAGTTTCACTTACAGTTAACTATACTTCAATAATGACCTTTGAAAAGCAGAGCATCTCCTCCACCTCCCCTTGACCTTTGAAGAAGAACAGCAACATCTAGCAAACTAGATAAATGTCATGTAAAATTATTAATCTTTCTGTTATTTATATATCCTACAAATATATTCAGATATTACAAAGTTCTTACAATACTCAACTGTAGTATTTGCATTATCTGATACACTAATACTATCACTTCCTAACACCCCCCCCCCCCCCCCCAATTTATTCCAATTAATCAGTTTTGCTAACAATGGGATGCAAAAGAGATAAAACTTGTATCATTCAGGGAGTTGGTAGATAAATCTTTGACTCCGACTCCTTAGTTTCCGGTACTTCTGACTCCGACTACTCTGTATTTAATATGCTAATGCATTTTCCATGTTGATTAAAGGAAGGCAACATACACGTCATTTAACCACAGAACTACTGGCTAGGAAGCGGACTATCGTACTGGTCAGTTTAAACAAAAGACAAGAACCCCTGAACACACATCAGGCCATAGCACACACGTACACCTACATCATTACACTTGCTTACACTCAAATGAACTTGTTAAACACATTATATCTGAAATTAAATGAACACTTTGTAATGTACCATAATCCAGAATGTCAGGTTGTATAATAGCTCAGCAGATTTTCACACTAGTAGTAACACAACTATGCACTGGGCTTTATTCTGACATCAGATTAAGTACTTAATTATGACTATTGTTTGTAATCTTGCTGTATTTTTTTTTCATTACAATTTAAATTTATTAGGAGTCGGTACATTTTTGCCAACTCCGACCCCAACTCCAGGTACCCAAAATTGTCTCCAACTCCGACTCCACAGCCCTGGTATCATTCACAGCTGACAGACTGCATACTAAAAGCATGAATAACATTTTGTTTCAGAAGACTAGCAGGATGTCTCCCAAATTGAGAATATATTGGATTTATAAATCAGATACAAATTATTGCCAATCGATTCATCCATTTTCTTAACCTGCTTATCAGGGTAGGGTTGTGAGGTAGCTGAAGACTATCCCAGCAATCATCAGATTCAAGGCAGGAACAATACCTACAAGTCCATCACAGACTAGTGCCACAATTAAATTCAAGTCCTACTGTACATTGTTCTTCTGAATTAATCCTGATAGAAACTATTAAAGGGAAGTTATTTCTACACTCTGCAGGTGGATTTGCTTTATTATAAATTCTGGGCAACAATATTTTGCAAAGTTATATTTTTAGACAATTTTACTGTTAGTCCGCCATATGCTTACTATGTAAACTATTTTTGTCATTTCTAAAACAGGAATTAATTCTGAAGAGCAGGTGCAGGTGCAAATCAGTTTGCCTTGCAGAGGAAGTACTGCTTAATGATAATGTAGACTTTGGCTTATTCATTTTAAATTATTTCCTCTTACAAAAATAAATCAGTAACAACCTGAACATCAGTATTAACCAAGCAGATTAGATGACAAATTAACACAAGTGTACTGGAAGACAAAATGCATATTTTATTAAATATTACATTCATGATTAATTCTACATGTACACTTTGGGCTGAAAAGCAGAGAATAATGTGAACAGTTCAACAAAGTAAGAATAACTCATCATTACAAAAATATGTAGTAACATGTAATCACTGCATATTTTCAAAACTAGAGGAGAAACACCTACTCTCAGGTCTTTGACTCACTATTATAATCGAGAATGAGTGAGCATGCTTATGCTCATGTCTGACAATGGGTCCAAGGATTTAATCCCAATACCTAATGGCAGTCAAGATGCCGTTGTCTAGCCAGTAGAGGTCTAAGCGTCCCTCTATGAATATGCCTCCCCAGACCATCACTGACCCACCACCAAACCGGTCATGCTGAATGAGGTTACAGGCCGCATAACGTTCTCCACAGCTTCTCCAAACCCTTTCATGTCTGTCACGTGCTCAGGGTGAACCTGCTCTCATCTGTGAAAAGCACAGGGCGCCAGTGGTGGAGCGGCCAATTCTGCTATTCTATGGAAAATGCCAATCGAGCTCCACAGTGCTGGGCAGTGAGCACAGGGCCCACTAGAGGACATTGGGCCCATAGGCCTCTTTTCCTTGTCTGGTCAGAGACATTCACACCACTGGCCTGCTGGAGGTCATTTTGTAGGGCTCTGGCAGTGCTCATCCTGTTCCTCCTTTACCCAAAGGAGCAGACACCAGTCCTGCTGATGGGTTAAGGACCTTCTACAGTCCTGTCCAGCTCTCCTAGAGCAACTGCCTGTCTCCTGGAATCTCCTCCATGCCCTCGAGACTGTGCTGGGAGACACAGTAAACCTTCTGGCAATGGCACATATTGATGTGCCATCCTGGAGAAGTTGGAATACCTTTGTAATCTCTGTAGGGTCCAGGTATCATCTCATGCTACCAGGAGTGACACTGACCGTAGCCAAATGTAAAACAAGTGAAAAAAACAGTCAGAAAAGATGAGGAGGGGAAAAATATCAGTGGCCTCCACCTATTAAACCATTCCTGTTTTGGGGGTTGTCTCATTGTTGCCCCTCTAGTACATCTGTTGTTGATTTCATTAACACTAAAGAGGCTAAAACCGATTAACAATCCCCTCTGCTACATAATTGACCAGATCAATATCCCAAAAGTTTTATTGACTTGATGCTATACAGTACTCTGATTTAAAGTGTTCATTAAATGTTTTTGAGCAGTATATATGAATAGGTCTGATCACAAACTGATATTTGGGTGGTTACCTACCAGCTAACACATATATACATATAGTCATCCCTCACCTATCGCAGGGGTTACATTCCAGAGCCCCCCCGCAATAGGTGAAAATCCACGAAGTAAAAACCATATGTTTATATGGTTATTTTCATATTGTCACGCTTGGGTCACAGATTTGCACAGAAACACAGGAGGTTGTAGAGAGACAGGAACTTTATTCAAACACTGCAAACAAACATTTGTCTCTTTTTCAAAAGTTTAAACGTGCTCCATGACAAGACAGAGATAACAGTTCCGTCTCACAATTAAAAGAATGCAAACATATATTTCTCTTCAAAGGTGTGCGCGTCAGGAGCAGAGAATGTCAGAGAGAGAGAAAAGCAAACAATCAAAAACCGATAGGTGCTGTTCGAGCTTTTAAGTAAGCGAAGCACGGTGCAGGAAGCATATCTCTTGACAAAGCAGCCGCAAATAAGCCCAGCAAGGAAGGGAGCAATGTGAAGGTAGTCTTTCAGCATTTTTTAGACGAGCGTCCGTATCCTCTAGTGGTGCGAACAGCCCCCCTGCTCACACCCCCTCCATCAGGAGCAGAGAACGTCAGAGCAAGAGAGAGAGAAAAGCAAACAATCAAAAATCAAGAGGTGCTGTTTGGGCTTTTAAGTGTGTGAAGCACCGTGCAGGAAGCATATCACGCAACAAAGCAGCCACAAGTAAACCCAGCAAGGAAGGGAGCAATGTGAAGGTAGTCTTTCAGCATTTTATGAGGAGCGTCCGTATCCTCTAGGGGTGCGAACAGCCCCCCTGCTCACAATATATTTGAGGAGTTTTATTTAATACGTAATACGTGCTCTGATTGGGTAGCTTCTCAGCCATCTGTCAACAGCGTCCCTTGTATGAAATCAACTAGGCAAACCAACTGAGGAAGCATGTACCAGAAATTAAAAGACCCATTGTCCACTGAAACCCACGAACCAGCGAAAAATCCGAGATATATATTTAAATATGCTTACATATAAAATCCGCAATAGAGTGAAGCCGTGAAAGTCGAAGCGCGATATAGCAAGGGATTACTGTATATTTATTGCGGAGGACGGCAAGGATCCTTGCCCGGCCGGGATGCCTCCATACTGGAAGGACCGGGGGAGCAAGCATGGCCAGCACGTTACCTCCCCCAGAATGGGCCCACAGGCCTTGCAGAGGTTCATGGGAGTGAAAGTTTGGAGTATTCCAGGAGCCAGAGTTGGGAGGAGGAGGACAAAGCTTGCTGAGGAGGAGTGGAGGAGAAAAGAAAAGGACTGTGAGATAAAGAGAAAATAAGAAAGCAAAGATAAATAGTAAAGAAGGTGTGTGTTTGAGCTGTTGGGAACACTGTAAATAAAATTCACGTGTGTTTTTTGGACTGGTAACTCTAGTGTCTGTTTGTGTCGGGTTAGCGCTGTTACAGCACCATCAAACTTCCACAATATATACACATATACATATATATTCATCAACAAAAACACTTTATTTAATTAACACTAGAATCACTGAAGCCTGCGAAAATATTTGTAATGCAGGGCCACCTTAATTTTACTCACACCTCCTGATCACTGTGTTAACTGCACACCAATAGTGCCTTTGCTTTGCAAATGTGTCAGTCGGCCACAGGCAGGCAGCCTGTTATCCCAACCCTCACCAATGCAGCTGAAGTCTGTTTATCTGGGAATAAGGTGTCTGGAATTGTATAGGAAAATAATACATCATTATTCAAAACACATACATTTCATGTGTGTTCCATGTCTACAACAATCTGTGTAAATGTAGGATGACATTTCTTGAGAGGCAAGAAATGAACACATCACTAAAACAATTGTTTTCCTTTTTTTCACGTTATAGGAATAACTGCAAAATGTTGATGTGAAGTGTATAATGTGATCAAATAAGCACTTTCACAAAAGGTATAACAAATCAAATGGGCTTTTATTCAAAAATAAAACTGAAGAAAAAGAAATTGTTTAATTCACATGTGGCTGTTAATGTGTGAAAACAGAAACCCAAATATCAATACTTCACTATTTTGGGGATGTGTAAAAAAAAAAAAAAAAAAAAAATCACCAAAAATCTCAAATATTTTGATGGATTTGACTAAACATTGGCAATACAGAAACATGGCGTTACTTCAACTGTACTGTAAACAAGATCTTATGGCCAACCAACAAACTTCCACCTCAATTTTATTGCACTGAACAATGTAACTTCTTTATGAACATTAATAATACTAAGGTTGGAAATATCCACCAGCATCTGACCTCTTTAGGACACTGCACATGAAACTGTTTATGATTCCCCCTCTTCTTTTCTTTCGAGTTTTAAACTATCAACTTTTCTTTCGAGTTTTAAACTATCAACTTTGGAACAAATATCTGGTATTATTAGAAAATCTATCAGTGCATGCTCCCAACCTAAAAGCTCTCTACCCATCAGTTGGATCCTGTTTGCCTCCTCTTTCTTCTTTAACATTTTACATTCTTCTATTATCTCTGGTCTTGTACCTTTATCTTTCAATACGGCTGTGATAACTCCAATTCTCAAAAATCTGGTGCAGATCTTTACAACCTAAATAATTACTGTCCGATCTGAAATTTACTGCTCCTATCAAAAACACTCGAAAAAACTGTTACCGTGCAGGTTCACTCTCACCTTACTAAAAACCAGTTGTTTGAATGATTTCAGTCTGGTTTTCGTTCGTTTCACTGTACAGAAACAGCTCTTATTAAAATCACCAATGACCTGCTGATGGCCGCTGACTCTGGGCTGATAACCATACTTGTGCTCCTTGATCTGAGCTCTGCCTTTGACACAATTTCTCATGATATTCTTCTATAGTGATTAAAATCAATTTGTATCATTGGTACTCCACACGCCTGATTTAAATCTTATCTCTCAGATTGAACTCAGTTTGCACAGTTAAATTCCAGATCACAAGTTTGCCTAGTTCTTAGTGCTGGTCCCCAGGGCTCTGTCTTAGGCCTCCTTCTATTTATTATTTACCTTCTACCACCTGGTCATACTTTTAGGAAATTTAATATTCACTTCTACTGTTATGTTGATGACACCCAGCTTTATCTGTCTACTAAGCCCGATTGCACTCTTCCACCCTCTTCTTTCTGTGAATGTTTGCAGGAAGTTATATCACGGTTGTCTGCTAACTATCTCAAATTTAACAGTGATAAAGCAGAGGTTTTTCTGAAAGGAACTAAAACTGTTCTGGCCAAATGTAACAATATTTCTTTGACTATTGGCAGTTCTCCAATCTCCTCTTCCTCTCAGGTTGAGTTTAGGCGTTATTCTCTGTAGTACCTTACAATTTAAAGCACATAACATCACTTGGTCGGCATATTTCTATTATATAATATTGGCCGTCTACACAGGTTTCTTACAGCTAATAGTACTGCTATTCTTGTACATGCCCTGGTTATATCTCAATTACTGTAATTCTGTCCTTTCTGGTTTTTCTCACAAACTCCTCCACAAACTCCAACTGGTTCATAATGCTGTTGCTCATATCATTACCAGAACCCCTTCCGTAGAACATATTCCTCCTGTCCTTCCGCATCTCCACTGGCTCCCTCTTCAATATCACATTGATTTTAAGATTTTGCTCTTTACCTCCACATCTCTCTGATTTTATTTCATATCTCCACTCTTTCCTGTATTGTTAGATCCTCCTTCTCTATTAATCTTATTATACCTTCTACTCTCCTAATTACTGTGGTGTTTAGAACTTTCAGCCGAGTAACCCCCCCCCCCCCCCCCGTAATGCTCTCCTACAAGACATCATAACATTGAGTTTCTTACAACTTTTAAATCCACCCGTTGACACACTTATTTCATTTGATATCAATTTTAGTTGATATATTTAATTTCAATTAACAGATTTTATTTTTTATTTATTCCATATTGTGATTATTGCTATTAATATGTTTTGTAAGGTGTTCTTGAGTGCCTTGAAAGGCACCTATATATAATAAAAATAATAAAAAATAAAAAAACACATTGGTTGATTTTATTATTTATCGGCAAATTGTTTATTTGGTGATATTTATTAATAATATGTTAACTTACATATCAGCTACACTGACATTATGCAAATGAATGACGCATCAGAAGTGATTGATGGGCAATGCCAATAGCACCAGTAAAAAATACAGTGGATAGATGACTGAAAATGGGGTGGATTCCTAGACAGGAAAAGAGAGATGTAATCACATAAAATGTAAACAGAAAGTTCAGCAAAGCTCAATAGCTAGCAAGCATGTTTTGGTTTTTTTTTTTTGCTGTTAACTACCAGCATTCTTATGATGTGTACCAGCTTTCATCTTACATATACATTCCGCTCTGTTGACCCCCAGCATCAGGCTGCAACGTTGAAAACTGCACCCCACTCCTACTCTTCATTTGTGGCATGTAAAACAAAGGAGAACACTGACAAATTAAGATTGCAGTGTTGCAAACTTCAAGGAAGAAACGTCAGTCTTAGATAGTGGCACTTATATTTCTAATGGGAAAATGCTCCGTGCTTCTCACATTAAGACATCAGTGTAACAGATGGTGTACTGCTCGTTATGTATATCCACCTCAAGCATTATATTGCATACTGTCACCTATCAAGCTGTGTTTTCGTTCTCCAAGGCTTGTTCAGCTATGGAGAAAACACTTTCAAAAATCAGGAGACACAAAAAAAAACTTTTCCAATAACTTAAAAGTGTACCCACGGAGGATCAGCATCAGAGAATAGTCAGTCAGTCATTTTCCAACTAGTATACACCTTACATATCACACGGTGTTACAAGGCTTTAAAGCCAGCTCAGATATGCAATATTTTGCTCTCTGTCCTAAGCAGACAGCCTACAGCTTGGCTCCTGCCTCCTTTTAACTGAACACTTTCACTGATGATGTCTTTTAAGTCCTTTAATGTGAAGGAGCTGCTGCTAGAGCTAAACAACCAAGAAGCTGTCACGTTTGCGGCTCTAATACTATAGTTTATCTGGCTCCTTCAAGTACCACAAAAAAAAGTCTCTTTGCTTAGTTGTCCAATGGCCGTCTCCAAAGCCCAAAAGCTAAAATATACATTCATCTGCAGACTCTAAAGGGGGACTACGTATAACTGATGGAAAACATGAAAAAAGAAATACTGTACTTGAGTGAAAGGAGTAAATAAAAATGTTAAACATCTAATAACAATATATACATAAATTTCATATTATTCCTACTGAAACAACAAAAAAAAAAACGAAATATTGTTTATACCGATTTACCGATTAACCACCAGCACAATAACTGAGGTCCACGGTCTTACAAAATTTTCCAAGGCGAAGCCGGGTAATACAGTTAGTATACTATATTATCTATCAATTAAAAAATTTACTCTGCACTTGCTGATAGCGCAATCATGTTTTTTTATGGTAATTTTGATCACCGATTTTATTAATAGGTAAATACATTACCTAACATCTAATCTGTCTGCTGATTAGAACACTATCAGCCCCAAGTGACACATGAATTCAGAAAAAATAGCTAAAAATATTCAAGTAGTGTCAATACTAATTCTAATATCGTCAGCAT
Source organism: Erpetoichthys calabaricus (assembly GCF_900747795.2). Classification (NCBI taxonomy): domain Eukaryota; kingdom Metazoa; phylum Chordata; class Cladistia; order Polypteriformes; family Polypteridae; genus Erpetoichthys; species Erpetoichthys calabaricus. The sequence continues at coordinate 28,374,948 of NC_041408.2, read as the reverse complement.
TCTTTCATTTACATCATTTGCACCTTTGTTCCTTTCAAACGAGTGATGTCAATTTGCAGTTTTCTCAACTGCATTTTGATTTTCACCAATCATTATTCTGGGGATCCAGTTCTCCACTTTATGAGCCCACATTCATCCAGCATAGGACTAAACTCACCTCTAAGCAAAGGATAGAGGCCTTTTTGGTTTTTTTTTTTGGCCTTCATAAGCATGTTCATAGGCAGGTAGGACCACATGTTTCAGCATGCAAAAATTAACTTAATTTCAACATACAGTGTATGCATTTAAAGCAAACAAAAAAAATGAACACCCATCTGGTTTAAAGAAACTTCAATAAAGTAGATAGCCTTCTACTCTACTACCGTTGCCATACATGACTGTCATTCTGCAAATGTAGCATGTAGCACACTATCTGTATTCCAGAGTAAATGGCAGACAACCATTAAACAATACTTCAATGTACATATATACTCATGATTTACTAAATGCATTTGGGACCCTTAGTGTGGTCTGCCTTTTCTGAAACTAACTATTCCCATTTCCTAAAATTCACTCCTCTTCCTCTTAGAAGGTACAAATGACTGGGCATTCACTTGGCTCACATCCTTACTCAATAATATTGGAAAGATTTTCAGCCACTTGTGCTGCTTTTATGTGCTATGGGAGTTATTTCTGATATTACAACTTTCAACTTAGTTCAGTTAACATGTACTAACTATGTACCATGTAGTATATGTACTGTGTTTTGGGAGAAACAAGTCTCTGGTCATCTGCATCTTGATACAAATAAAGAGATGAAAATGTACTTCTAATTTTGTTTTGAAAATAAAAAGCAAAGGTAACACATAATTCGATTTGCTTAAATACAAAATGACTGGCAAACTGCCTTTTTGTTCTAGCCATTTTTTATTTTACAGAACATAAAATAGACAAGAGGTCTGTGTTACATCACAAACTGGCAAATGTAAGCGACAGTTTTTTACAGATTCTCCTCTTGGGAAGCACCATTTAGTATGACATTTGTGTTATTTCACAAACCTCATAAACACCAGTACAAAGTGACTGGCACACCACAAACTAAGGGTAAATACCACTCACCGTTTGATCAAAGAGTAAACTATAACAGCTTATCAAACAACTATTCCATTATAACATATGGTTACAAAACAATATTACATAATACAGAAGATTTCACTCTATCAATTCTAAAGAACTTGAACAAAATTCAAGCAAAGCTTGTAAGCTTTTCTGGGCCTATTTGCAAGTAGAAAAAAGGAACTAAAGGTTAGTAAGCAGTCTAATTAAAATTACAAAGCTTCTTTATTAAGCATGTTACTGAAATTACACCAATTACACAGCATTGCCCTAAGAAATAAATATTAAGCACTATTTTTAACTCAGTTAGCAACTAGACGAAGTTCAGTAGGAAAAAATAAAAACTTACTACATATATCCTTACTTCATACACCTATCTAAGATGCCTTACAAGTACCTGTTGTGGCAGATGCCTGGAAGGACCAGGGGCCTCATGTATACATGGTGCGTACGCACAGAAATGTTGCATAAGAACGTTTCCACGTTCAAATCTCAATGTATAAAACCTAAACTTGGCGTAAAGCCACGCACATTTCCACGGTAGCTCATATCCTGTCGTACGCAAGTTCTCTGCTTGGTTTTGCAGACTGGCGGCACCCAACGTCAAAGCAGTGCTACTGTTCCTGTGTGATTACCCTTTCTTTTTTAGATCCACATCCCTGACGCGGCTTTATAAATACACTGAAATTAACCGCATATTGTTTATTACTTTAATGCATCTGATTGTAATTAACCTGTAACAATATAATGGTCCACAGAATGGTCAAACTATTCTAAATACCATAACTGCTTTAGCGTTGTTACTCTCACTGCACCTTCTTCTTCTTCTTGTCAGCTGCTCCCGTTAGGGGTTGCCACAGCGGATCATCTTTTTCCGTATTACTCTCACTGCGGCACTCAGAGTATTTATATCACTTTATCTGAGTTTGAATCACAGACCTACAGCATTTGGAAAGAGAATTATCGTTATACAGCATCAAGCACTCGCTGCCTCAGCCATTCGGTATTTGAACTGCTCTCATCCGACAAAGCTTCAGAGCCTTTCCTGTTCGGACTTCGCGGTTCACAAACAGTTTCATCTCAAGAACTATACACACACTCAATCAGTCCATCAAGTGCTCCTTGTAGAACTGTTTGTACTTGCAAGTTACCATGAGGTAATTGTACATATGATACAGTTATAATATTGCACAACCTGAGCCACTTTATAAAGCGTGTATTTACATATGACAATATTATTTTTAAGATGAAATGCAGCAAAATATGTTTATTATATTATACAGATAAAACTTTAACTACACGGTGCCGCAGCACTAGTGAGCTTGAGCTTCGTTCACAGTTTGTTCCTGCCTCGCGCTGTATTCATGCTGTGGCTGGCGTGACACTGGAAGGATAGATGGATAGAATAATTAAACATTATAAAGATATTTCGATGTTCTTTAAAAGTTTTGAAGAATCGGTGTTCTAAGCTTACAGATGGCTTAACGTCTATTACAGAGCTGATTGTGTGGCGATTGGGTATTTGGAGAAAGAAAAGTAAGGACAGGAATTGGGGGTTAGTATGTTTGAAAAAGACAGTACTTCTGTAATAAAGCATTTCATCGAAGGTCGCGCATGGCACAGCAAGCATCTTGAGTAAGACATGAACAATCACTGTGCCACCGTGTTCCCATGTTTAATAACATGCTTTAACTCATATCATCATGAAAATGATATCACATATACATCTCAGTATTTTATTTAGAGAGCTGTAATATTACGAATGTAATGGATTCTGTGTCCTGTCGGAGGACGAGCACGTAGTGATTCAGGCACATACAGCACATATTCGATCAAATACAGAAATCATTTAACGTGCCACTTTAGTTATGATGGGATTTGAGAAACTAGTAAATTAAACGATTTTAAGATGAAGTTTATGATGTTCTACTTTAATGACAAAATAAACTACGTGATTAAAGTGGAAATTTCGAGATTAAAGTTGATATTTCATGCTTTTTTCACACTGTGTGCCTTTTTTTCCACTGTACCCTAATAAGCTTTCATATGACACTCAGACGGTGGGCTACGAGTCTCCTTTTCACGCCGATTTTAATATGTCACAACTTCTTTTTTATTTCGGGCACTGTGCGACTTTGTGAACTTGAACTTTCGAGTTTCTCCTACGACACGCTATGTCCCTCGATCAACTTCCTTTTGTTGCTTATATAACTGTTTAAACCACCAAATAGTACGTTTTTCTTTGCCTCCATTTGGTATTCGCTAAAATTCAATTTTTTTCCTCGTACATTTGCTTTGCATATTCAAAGAGGTTTAATTCTGGGAGGAGTTGGGGCGGGACAGCATGCACGTGCACGAGCATTACTTTTCACACTGATCGGGATTTATGTAGCGGAAGAACGTGGAAGTTTGCGTACGCACAGATTCCTGCGTCTGGATTTTTCTGTGCTTAAGTACAGTTCGGCTTTTGTGCTTACGTCACGTTATAGTGCGAATTCTACGTACAGCATTATGCATGAGGCCCCAGGAGAGGGACAATACCTCCCCTGGGTCATGAGAGGGCATCCGCCCTGGTCTGCATCAGGGCCATGGGATCAGAGCTTAGAAGCTCAACCCTGGCTTTGCCTGTGGCCACCACCAGGGGGCACCCAGACGATCATGGAGCCCTGGATTGTAGTGGAAGTGCTGCCGGAAGAAACTCCAGGCACACCCAGAGTGCTTCAGGGTGCTCATGTGGCATTTCTGCCACACCAGGAAGTGCCGCCGGAAGATCATTGCAAAGCACCTGGAGCACATCCGGGGTGTTATAAAAGGGGCCACCTCACTCCATTAGTCAAGCCGGAGTTGGGAGGAAGAGGACGGAACTTGTGTGTGAAGGAGTGAAGAGAGAAAGAGAGAGAGAGACAAGTGACTGAGTTTGGCTGGTTTGAGCATTGTGTGGTGCTGTACAATATTGAAGACTATAATTAAACGTGTGTGTTTTGGACATTTGGTGTCTGTCTGTCTGTGTACGGGGGCTGAAATACCACACCGTACAAAGGTTTACATCACAGTGATCCAAACTGGTTGTCAACTTTCAATATAGAAGACACAAATCTGCGACAGGGTTGGCAAATTAAAACTGGAATACCCATATTAAAAATAGTATATATTCAAATATTTGTTTCTGGTGAATCTACAAAGAATGACATGTTTGTAACTTTTGCACTGGTGATTAAAATACGCAGGTTGATACTGCTGCCTTCAAACAAATGTAGCAAAACAGGTATTGTCTGTGCACACAAAGCGAACTGATCAAACAGAAAGCTGAATGGAGCACATTCTGCACACACGGAAAAAAAAGCCCTTAGACAAAAAAGTTGTGATTGCACAAACGAATATATCAAACTCAAACAACTACAACCAGATGAATCAATGAATAACATTCTTTACCAAGCTCTTTTTGTCCCTCCTACCCCCTTTACAGTTACAGCAAAAATGTAATATAATGGATCAAAATATTTTTGTTATTATTCCTTTTTTAGGAATTGTGCATTTTTTTGTTCCTTAACTCCTCTACTAAAAATCTAGCTATGTATCTAAATACACAGACCTTTTCTATTGGGATGAAAGGAAGAAATTTGGAAGACCTTGAGGGGGTCCACTTGGATATATATATATATATATATATATATATATATATATATATATATATGTATATATTTTATGTCTCCTAACACACACCTGGAAGCGGAGGTTCTATCTTGTCTTTTATGATTAATAAACTGATATTTCCGTGTATACATTTTTAGGTTGGTTCATGCTAAGAAAATATCTGCAAATATTTCCCTAGTACTAGCCAACATAACATTTTATAAATAAATACACACAAACAAACACATACAGCATATACACAAACTTCACTGCTGAAATCTGGTGGTGCTCATGGTGGAATTCCTCCAGAGACTCGGTTACCTTACACAGCAAAAAGAGACACATATTAGATTAACTGGTTACTTTACACTGACCCAGGCACCGTGCACCTCCACACGCCTGACCTGGTGAAAACCAGAACTCCGGCCAGTAGCTATAAATCGAACATAACGAAAATAGCCAATTCTGATCACGGATTAGCATATAATGCAGACCAAAGTCCTAATAATTTAAAAGATTAAAACCGGTTAGAATTGTGTATGTGACAAGTTGTAAATAACATGTAATCAAATAATAACAAGATGTGTGTGGAAAGAGTGCAACTGCTACAAGTGGCGAAGGTAGAACAGTCCGGGTCAGAATTAAATTGAAATGTTGGACACGATCGAACCTACTTTTAGGCCGCAGACTGTTACTGAAACACTGCAATAAGGCCGGTCAATACGAACGATAAACTTAAACCAGTCAATTTTTCGCATAAATATCGATGGAAAACCAGACAAGAGAAGCGAAACGGTCAGTACTGTGATCACTGCAAACTAAACAAATGATGCAAGCGGTAGCTGTCTTACAAAATGCGAGCAGGTGGTTAACATAGGATGGTAACAAATCCTATAAAAATTACAAGATGCAGCGGGCAATACGAATGCACTTTCGGCCCACACTTACAGCTGTGAGGGATACATTCGTTCAGAATGACTATTAAGGATCTGTAACCCACCCTTAACCCCTCCATACAAGATACGATCGCAGCAACTCGTAAGCACGATCGCTCGACGTGCTTACTCCTTTGAGAAGGCCACGTAAACATCAAGGAGCAAGCACGGCCTTATTTCGCTAGATTTACTGTCATGTAGACCATCAAATAACTGAAAAAAGCAGGTGTAACAAACGACGATTTTGCTAAAATTAGAAACAGCAATTGGTAAATGCATCCAGTTCACAAAACATGCGTGTATTCAAACCTCATCGAAACCGTATTATCGAAAATTTTTAACCTGATATTTAACTTTTAAGTTTAACATTACAGTAATACCACAGGTCGAATGCAAATCTGTAACAAGTGGACCAAATTGACATGTTCAGAATAACGACTGCTGTGCTACTACAGTAATAAAAACATGCATAATTAGAATGTAAAATTAAATGTGCAACCACGGCTTTTTAAATTCGGATTCCGATGTCTAATGCGCCGTGTGCACTTTTGATGAGGTAATTGTTGATATAAACATGTCGATAATGACTGTCGCTGCAATGAAGAAATCATAAAACACGAAGAAAAACCAAGCCAACGGCCCATCTTACCATTTTTGACGCGAGATGTCTTCTATCCGGTGATCGTTTTACTATATGCCCAAATCAAACGTTACCCGCGTCGCTGCCCTCTCTGTTGCAATCTTACACTATTTTTTCGGTGTTTAAAAAACCTAGTATTACTTGTGACACGCTCGCTTCCCAGATGTCGGTTTCACTGCAGTGCCTCGCACTCGGTAGACCAACAGGGAGGGAAGAGAAAAAAGCGGAGGAGGTTGTTGGGTAGAGAAAAGGGAGGGGTGTTTGGTGGGGGAGGGGTGGCAAGCCACTACATCCGGGAATTAAACCTCCAAATGGAAAAGGATATGGCTGCAAGGCTGCGACCACCACGCTATTACCCCCACCCTTCCGGGGGAAGCACTTTCGCCATTTTGAGGGCCGTTCCAAAATTTATTAGGCGAGTGGAGGCCGCAAGAATCATCGAATGTTTTCGCTGTCGACTGAACGTACGTCAGTGTACAGTTTGCGGAAGCCTTTTAGTGTTGGAAGTCCCACAAGTCAGTGCGATGTAGGCAACTAGAGCAGTGATTTTCAAGCGTGACGGTGTTATCAAACGGCAGATCAGTGTTTCTTCATAATTGACTTTGAAAAGCGATCGTCAACTGTGATCGGCTATAATAAATAAATAAATAAATCCATTTATAAAAATGTAAATTTAGCGCCGTTGATTTTTCTCGGAAAAATATCGTACTACGTATGATCTGTGTCTTCGCGTCGTATCATACACTGCAGCAGTAATAAATAAATAAATGATGACGCATCCATCGTGTCATTTAAATATTATTTTCATATTTGCAATACTTAACTAAAGCATTTCTTGAACACAATCCCACATCTTGTGTGGTGCAGTATTCAAATGCACTGTAGAGGCTCGGGCAAACTGCAAGATTTCATTGAAATGAATGATCTCTCAACAATTTCAAGATGGTTATTGCTCAAAATTGTATTGCAGTTTTTTTTTGTTCTGCAAAAACAGATATTCTGTACCTAAATCACCTTTTTTCAAAACACTAAACAAAAAATCTAAAACTCAAATGCTGCCCAAATAGCATCGGTCTTTGGAAACCTAACAATCCATTCGAAACAGCGTTAACTGCTGTTATGAAGGTTTTGAATAATTTGTCTCAACATGTGACCTCACTGATTCTTTAAATTAAGTCCTTTATAGCAAGTGCAATCGCCACAGGTTTTCTGGTAAGAACAGTCAGAAAGAGGAGCTGTCCAAATAATTATTTATTAATACCAATCCATGCCACTCATATCTTCAAGAAGTTCACTCTAGGGTTAGATAATGATGATTATATAAATGATGTGTGTGTGTGGTTTCCTATAACAAAACAAAGAGATAAAAAGGATTTCTTCATTTACATTACTTTATTTGGCTGATGCTTTTGTCCAAAGCAACTTACAACATTTATGATAGTTACTAGGGCTGTCAAGCGATCAAAAAGTTTAATCATGATTAATCTCAAATTTATTTTTTTTAATGTTGAAATTTTACCACAAAGATTTATAAGTGCAATCAGATCATATTAAGAAGAATGGACATTATATATATATAATGGCATATAAATATACTTCACGTGTTCAGGTAACTGGAACAAGAGGAATAAAGACAAAACTTCAACTATGAGGAGGCTTTATTCACTCACTCTAGGGCTGTGCAATGCTGAACATAGAAAACAAACAATTGGACTTCTATTGTAAAACAGATGACATATATTTAAGACATGTAGTCTCATACTGCAGTCTCCATGTATTTCTCAATAATGCTTAATAAATCTCACTCAAAAGCAATACAAAACTCCAGAAACAGGATTTTAGAAACAGAATACAATTCAAAATTGTTAATCTAGCTAGCCAAGTTAATTTCTCTGCAGAAACAGCAGCGCCTTTTGGATTATTATGAATAACACACTATTTCTATTTATTAAACCAAGCCAGTTTCTTAAACATAAAAGTTTGGTCACATTTCCGGAGGACAAGGCAGCTCGCTTTTTTTTCGGCACAATATAGCCAGGGAGTGAAAACAACCTCTCACAAGGCACTGATGTGGCAGGTGTTGCCAAGTACTTGCAAGCAAGGCAAGCTAGCTCTTTGTATACCAGAGCATGTGTGGACCACTACTTTAGGGGGCAATCCACCATGCTGATGACAGGCTCTGCTTTATAGCACTCCAGACATTTTTGAACACAGTCCTCCTCCTCCTCCTCATCAGATTCCGACTCTGAAGCCACTAAGAGTGATGCTTTCTTCTTTGGGGGTTCTGAAGTTGCAGCTTGCACTGGTTGCTGTATCTCTTCTTTGAGGATGCCAGCAATCAATCACCACACCTCAGCTCTGTTTGTTTTTTTTTATCGAATTTGCAATTAAAAAACATTCTTTGTGGATGTGCTATAATGTAATATCACAACATTCACAGGAAAGAATAGGCAACAAGTTGAGGATGGCAAGCCCCCCTCCCAATCCAACTTAAACTCAGCACTACTACTGTTGCGTCGTGTGAGGAGGCGGCCCCTGCCACTAAATGTCTCGTTATCTGACACAAAAAAAGTACCAGTTTAACGCACAGTGGCTAAAAGATTTCCCAGTCTTTTTTTATGATCAATCAAATGTTTTGCAGGTGCTGATAAGCATCGGGAGAAATGTTGGCAGGCACAATTCCGTACATTACTGGAAAATACTGAGGCTAGGGATCTGCACTGGAAATCGGAAGGTTGTCGGTTCGAATCCCGTACAATGCCAAAAGAGACTCTGCTCTGTTGGGCCCTTGAGCAGTGTCCTTAACCTGCAATTGCTAAGCGCTTTGAGTAGTGAGAAAACCACTATATAAATGCAAAGAATTATTATTATTAACCCAATTTTAAAACAGAATAACATATAAGCATAGCTTTTCAGAAAACAAAGTAAATAAAAAAGCCCACATGGCATGTCGTCATCTGTGACCGCTGCTAATGGCGCACAAAAAAATAAAAGTTAATGAGGAGGTTCTTAAAATCTAAGTGAACATTGCGTACTGTATCGCAAAACACGAACATCCCTTCACGAAATTTGGCCCACTCATATTTACTAAGTAAACAATGGCATAAACATCAATCCAACTTATGACAACCATATGCTAAAGGACTGGTCAAGTAGCCGACAGTATGAAAAAAGAACTTGCTGCTAAAGTAAGACACTCCACACTCCTACTATGATGACCATGGAGAGGCTGCTGCTTCACCACCTTAGGCCACAGGTTCAACACGCCCTTGACCCTCTGCAGTTTGCATATCAGGAGAAGGTGGGAGCAGAGGATGCCATCATCTATATACTACACCGATCCCTCTCTCACTTGGACAGAGGCAGTGGTGCTGTAAGAATTATGTTTCTAGACTTCTCTAGCGTCTTCAACACAATCCAACCTCTGCTCCTCAGGGACAAGCTGACAGAGATGGGATTAGATTCATACCTAGTGGCATGGATCGTGGACTATCTTAAAGACAGACCTCAGTATGTGCGTCTTGGGAACTGCACGTCTGACATTGTGGTCAGCAACACAGGAGCGCCACAGGGGACTGTACTTTCTCCGGTCCTGTTCAGCCTATATACATCGGACTTCCAATACAACTCGGAGTCCTGCCATGTGCAAAAGTTCACTGATGACACTGCTATCGTGGGCTACATCAGGAATTGGCTGGAGGAGGAGTATAGGGACCTAATCAATGACTTTGTTAAATGGTGCGACTCAAACCACCTACACCTGAACACCAGCAAAACCAAAGAGCTGGTGGTGGATTTTAGGAGGCCCAGACCCCTCATAGACCCAGTGATCATCAAAGGTGACTGTGTGCAGATGGTGCAGACCTATAAATATCTGGGAGTGCAGCTGGATGATAAATTAGACTGGACTGCCAATACTGATGCACTGTGCAAGAAAGGACAGAGCCGGTTATACTACCTTAGAAGGCTGGCATCCTTCAACATCTACAATAAGATGCTGCAGATGTTCTATCAGACAGTTGTGGCGAGCGCCCTCTTCTACGCAGTGGTGTGCTGGGGAGGCAGCATTAAGAGGAAAGACGCCTCACGTCTGGACAAACTGGTGAGGAAGGCAAGCTCTATTGTTGGCATGGAGCTGGACAGTTTAACATCTGTGGCAGAGCGAAGGGCGCACAGCAGGCTCCTATCAATTATGGAGAATCCACTGCATCCACTTAATAGTATCATCTCCAGACAGAAGAGCAGCTTCAGCGACAGACTGCTGTCACTGTCCTGCTCCACTGACAGATTGAGGAGATCATTCCTCCCCCAAACTATGCGACTCTTTAATTCCATCCGGGGGGGGTAAACGTTAACATTTAACATTATACATAGTTATTGTCTGTTTTTCACCTGCATTATTATCATTCTTTAATTTAATATTATTTATTGTATCAGTATGCTGCTGCTGAAGAATGTGAATTTCCCATTGGGATTAATAAAGTATCTATCTATCTATCTATCTATCTATCTATCTATCTATCTATCTATCTATCTATCTATCTATCTATCTATCTATCTATCTATCTATCTATGCGTATTTAATGATCGATGGAGACGCACATATTTCAATAACAGCGTGCGAGATTGCTAGAAGATAAAAAAACTGCACACATTATTACCTGCAGGGCTCAAGCAATGCCTCCAGCTTCTGAAGTTTCTCCAGCTCAGCATTTGTTGGCATGACCACGTTAGTTTTATGTAGGGCTAGTGCATCTCTTAGTGGTTGTTCATTTCTTCTCACATGCTTCACCATCTCCAGAGTGGAGTTCCATCTAGTCGGCACGTCTTGTACGAGTATGTCAGTCTTCAGCCTATGCGCGACTTGCTGTTTCTTAAGTTCTGCAGTATTTGATGGACTGTGCTTGAAGTGCCCACCACTTTTCAGCATTTGGGAAGTGCACCGTCAAATGCACTATTCTGCAGAGACACTGTGACAGAACGTTGAATGCTGTGCGCAATGCTTGGCAAGTGTTCGAAAGGCAGCTGTCTTGCCGCTGAAATTACATTTCGTGCACTATCTGTACTGAGTGTGCTTAAATTTTTCTCAGCGTTCCATTGCTTTGCTACATCCATTAAATGTTCGGCGCATGTTTTGGCATGATGTCTCTCTGATGTTTTCATGACCGTCAAGGCATGTGAATGCAGTTTCCACTGTTCATCAACATAATGGGTTGTAACCCCGACGTAGCTATGATTTCCAAGTGATGTCCTGTAGTCACCAGTAAGGATGACCATCTCCATGAACTCCAACTCCTTAGCTAGTTTTGCCCTCTCTGAATCATACAGCTTGTGTATACTAGTTACGACTTTGGCTCTCGAGGGTAATTCATAAGTTGGGTTGTTGGACGCGATCCGAATTATGTCGTGCAGACCTTCCTCCTCCACTATGTAAATCAGCCTGCATGCTGTGGCTGTCCATTTAGCAATTGCTACTGTTAATTTGCTGGAGGTTGACGCGTCCATTGTTTTCTGCCAAACAATGTCAAGCATGGTCTGTCGCATAATACCCGGACTAATGCTATTAGTGTAAAATGGATGCTTAGCTTTCATGTGATATTGTAGGCTGCTTGTACTCTGGTGATAACTAAATTTGGCTTTACAGTAACTACACACAACCTTAGTTTTATTGAGTGTGCCGTCGGGCAAAGTTTTGAAACTGAACTTCCCATTTAATGGACCTTTTTCCATCGCTCAACAATTAAGAATATGGAGTGACTTCTACGAGAAATAACTTGAAGGCTAGAGTGGCATGCATTCAGTTTGCAGGCTCAGCTTGAACTATGGGAATTTTGTAGAGTCAGAAAGAACCTGCCTTAACGGTATTTTTTTAATAGCTTTAAAGTTAGAGTGCGTTAACAGCCCTATTAGTTACATTTCCTTTTGTTTATCCAATTGGAGCACAGGCAGGTTAAATGATTTGCTCAGGGTCACACAGTGACAGTGATGGGATTTGACCCCACAACTTCATAGTTTGAAGTCGAAAGCTATAACCACTGTCCCAATCTGCCTACTGGTGATATTAGACTCTTGTTTCTGATGGTAGCTGGAGAGGAGTATCTCCCCATAATCAATGACAGTGAGCAGGTAATTAAGGCGAATATGATTAGAGTTCCATGTATTCATGGAACATCCATTTGATGTCACTGCTAACAGATATGGGATATTCACAGAAATGAAGAAGCGCACCTAACAGATTAGAGCCTAATGTGTGTCCTGGAAGGAGGTGGTCATTCAGACTCTGGCCTTGGAACATGAAGGAACAATTAAAGACAATACAATCCTTTCCACTGAGCTGTACCACATGATGTGGAATGTAGCGTATATTACTGCTGCTTTGTACTGTGGCTGGGGAAAAGTTTTTTGATGTATCCTGCATCCAGAAGCTTCTTAATTTCCCTTTTATATACATTTGCACACTCTATGTCCTTGGCAAGGCACTTTTCAGTCCCATGCAAATGGCTTAATACCGACTCCTTGGGGGCTTGAAGAGGTGGAAGATATTCCTTCCATAGAATGGTTGTGGCGTAGAGCAGAACACCATATACTGTACATCCACTCTGTCTTTTACTCTAACATCCTCATTGCAGCTGCATCTTATTTTGAACGTGTAATGAGTTTTTCGTTTCTGTATGGTAGGACATCCATTTCCCAGAGCTTAGAGACATGACTGAGCAATTTTGTATTAGGAATGAGAGTGTTGGTAAGGATACACTGAGGAGTAGAGAGTTGATGCAGAATGATTTTAGCAGTACTTTATAATGTCCAGCCAATTCGTGTTTTCAAAGCAGCAGGTCCACGAGGAGGGCCTAATTATACTGGCTCTACATGAGTAATAAGATAAAGAAAGACAGAGCCAATAAGTAGCAAAGGTTGGGCTTGTTTAAAAGAATGAAGAGGTAGACCCCTGAGATGGTGATACATCATCTGCGAGGTTTTGACTGGGTGGGAATGTTTTGATAGGTCAAGTTCCACAGCTGTGATTGCTTTGCATAGCTGGTAGAGCTTAGTAGGGTCTTTGACTGAGGACACTAAGAACGACACTGATCTCCCTTGGATTATGTGAATATCTTGATGGATGGCTCTAAGTGTCAAATGTTCAGTTGGTCCCTGTAGATCAAGTTCTTGTGCTGCAGCATGAAGATGCTTAGTGTTCTTAGATCAATCTTCCAAGATGGCATATGTCTCAATTTTCTTCTCACCACCACAAAGACGTTCTTTTAGCAGAATGCATTCACTTTGTGTGGAGTGGTTGAGGTAGTATGTCACCGCTTGACTGACTTACTGAGCTGCATCCTTCCTCTTTAGTTGATGAAACAGTTTCATTGAGCTCATGCAGTACCTCAAGGTAAGTCTAATTGCATTTCTGACATTTAGCTTTCAAGTAGCACTGTGTGGTTTGGTGCTCTCTTCCACATCTCTAACACACTTACCAGGTTTTATCCAATTTTCCTTATGCTCTTTAGTCAGCATCTTGAAATTAGCACACTGATTGAAATAATGTTGCTCATGATTGCAGAAGGAGTAATATTTCTTTTCTGTCTTTGACCTGAGTTGGTGTTTGCTTTGAAGGTTCAACTTTCTCTGCAGAAGGGTTACATTCATGTAGGACAGTAATGGTTCGAGTGGGTGGCTTTGATGATTTGGATTCTTTCCTTCAATCAGTTTTTCATTCTTTGGATTCTCTAGGAACACAGAGCTTTCCTTCATCCTCCCGAATACACACCTCATACTCCAACCAGTTTGAGAAGTCTAAAAGTAATGGGATGGGTGTCTTGATTGAATTAATGAATCGTCTTAATTGAGCTTGCAGATCACGCAGGAGCTTTGTCATTAACTGTGGAACAGATGACCCACAATAAAGTTCTGTTTGGCCATCTCGTCCAAGATGGTAGAACATACCCACCAATGACCTAATATTTAGTGCAAGCAGACAGAATCCTTTGATATCACCACTCTTGACAGATGGTACATCTAGAACTTCAAAGATGCACTGCAGTGCTAATTTATGATGCTGTCCATAGAGTTCTGTCAAGGAAGCCATGGTGTCACTGTATGAGAACTTGCTATTACTATATGAATCAGCAATCAGTAAGGTGTCCACTAACTTTAAATGATCGACAAAAACCTGGAACTTGAAGCACTCAGTAGCATCATCAAGTAAGATATTCTCAAGTTTTCAGGTACACAAAGTATCAAGGGTTATCATTAGTAAAGTTAGGAATTGATGGCTTTGGCCCACGGAAAGTTTTCTCCTGCCGAGAAGGAGAAAATTTATGACTCTCTATTCTGGTTTCTGATAGTAGCTGGTGATGTGTATCTTCCCATAATCTATGATAGTGAACATGTGATTTATGTGAATATGAATATAGTTCCATGATGACTCAGGTGCCACCGCAAGTGGCAGCTATTCGAGCAGCTCCGTGTATGACTTTATTTTTCTACCTTTTTCTCTATTTCACTGTTAACTCCTACCACTTTCTTTTATGTGGACTCATTCCCTGGACACTTTTTACTACTTGGACATGGATTTTTACACGCCGAGACTCATCTATTCAAGTAGTCAACTTCAAGCGCTGAGAACAAATGCCCGCGCCGGTGTGGTTCCCTATTTACTTGATGAGGTAAGAAGACGGTATCGTGGCAGCAGAGCCGGCGCTAAGATAAAAGCCAAGCGTTAAGTGAGAAAGTGGCGCTACAAACCTTCAGTGCCTGCTGTGATCCTGGAAAATGTGAACTCACTACCAAATAAAATCGACGAAGTGGCTGCGTTGGTGAAAAATGTCAGGACCTACAGAGAATGCAGTTTGTTGTGTTTTAGTGAAACGTGGCTAACAACTAACATCCCAGACGCTAACGTGGAGCTACCCAGGTTTAGCACAATTAGAGCGGACAGGGACGCAAGTACCTGCGGGAAGCACAAAGGAGGTGGAATTGCACTCTATGTCAATAAAAGATGGTGCAACTCTGGACATGTTAACGTTAAAATCTCCACCTGCTGCAGGGACATTGAACTGTTTGCCGTAAGTCTGCGTCCCTATTACTTGCCCAGAGAGTTTGGACACGTCATTGTTTTTATTGTTTACATCCCTCCTCAGGCGGACGTGGAGATAGCGGGTGACATCATCCATTCCGCTGTTGCTAAACTACAAACGCAGCACCCTGAGGTACTTGTGCTAATCGCTGGACACTTCAACCATGTAACGCTGGACAAAACATTACTTGCCTTCTCCCAGTGTGTGGATTGTAACATCCGGGGAAATAGGACTATTGACCTACTGTATGCAAACGTTAAAGACGCATACAGCGCCACCCCGCTGCCTGCACTTGGGAAAGCAGACTAAAACCTGGTTCTGCTTCAGCTTCACTACAAACCAAGAGTGAGGGAGCTACCTACAACCACACGCCCATTCAGGAAGTGGTCCCCTGAGGCAGAGCAGGCTCTGAGAGACTGCTTTGGAACTACGGACTAATATCCTGCAGAGATCTTATAGTGAGAACATTGAGGAGGTTGTTGACTGCACTACTGACTACATCAACTTCTGTATGGACATTGTAGTTCCAGTAAGAACAGTACACTGCTATGCTAACAACAAGCCATGGATTACAAGTGACATCAAGGGTCTTTTGAACCAGATGAAAAGGGCTTCTAAAGGTAGTGATTAGCATGAGCTTAACCGTGTGCAGAAGGAACTCCGAGTCCAGCTCAGGGTGGTGAAGGAGCAGTACAGGAAGAAGCTGGAGCAGAAGTTGCAGAATAACAGCATGAATGAAGTGTGGGATGGTATGAAGATCATCACTGGCTGCAGCTCGAAGCGGGGTGCCACCATCGAAAGAGATGTGGAGAGAGAACAACTTTTTTAACAGGTTTGACCACCTAACCCACTCTCACCTCGGAGTACTGCACCCTCCACCCATCCTTCTGCTGATACCAGCATAGGAGAGAGTTTACCCCAACCCACAATTACAGCAGCCCAGGTAAGCAGAGAGCTGAGGAGACTTTGTGCCAGCAAAGCAGCGGGTCCAGATGGAGTATCGCCACGACTCCTGAAGGCCTGTGCATTGGAGCTGGGGAGTCCTCTACAGTGCATCTTCAACCTGAGCCTGGAACAGGGGAGAGTCCCCAGGCTTTGGAAAACATCTTGCATCACCCCAGTCCCAAAGGTATCACATCCTAGTGAGCTGAATGACTTCCAGCCTGTCGCTCTGACGTCGTATGTGATGAAGTCCATGGAGCAGCTGCTGCTTCACCACCTGAGGTCACAGGTCCGTCACGCCCTCGACCCTCTGCAGTTCGCATACCAGGAGAAGGTGGAAGCGGAGGATGCCATCATCTACATGCTACACCGATCCCTCTCCCACTTGGACAGAGGCAGTGGTGCTGTAAGAATTATGTTTCTGGCCTTCAACACCTTCCAACCTCTGCTCCTTAGGGATAAGCTGAAAGAGATGGGAGTAGAGTCATACCTGGTAGCATGGATCGTGGACTATCTTCAAAAGTTCGCTGACGACACTACTATCGTGGGCAGGAGGAGGAGTATAGGAACCTAATCAAGGACTTTGTTAAATGGTGCGACTCAAAACACCTACAACTGAACACCAGCAAAACCAAGGAGCTGGTGGTGGATTTTAGGAGGCCCCGGCCCCTCACAGACCCCGTGATCATCACAGGTGACTGTGTGCAGAGGGTGCAGACCTATAAATACCTGGGAGTGCAGCTGGATGATAAATTGGACTGGAGTGCCAATACTGATTCTCTGTGCAAGAAAGGACAGAGCCGACTATACTTCCATAGAAGGCTTGCGTCCTTCAACATCTGCAATAAGATGCTACAGATGTTCTATCAGACAGTTGTGGCTAGCGCCCTCTTCTACGCGGTGGTGTGCTGGGGAGGCAGCATAAACAAGAGGGACTCCTCACGCCTGGACAAACTGGTGAGGAAGGCAGGCTCTATTGTAGGCACGGAGCTGGACAGTCTGACATCTGTGGCAGAGCGACGGGCACTGAGCAGGCTCCTGTCAATCAGGGAGAATCCACTGCATTCACTGAACAGTATCATCTCCAGACAGAGGAGCAGCTTCAGCGACAGACTGCTGTCACTTTCCTGTTCCACTGACAGACTGAGGAGATTGTTCCTCCCCAACACTATGCGACTCTTCAATACCACTTGGGGGGGTAAACGTTAACATTATTCAAAGTTATTGTCTGTCTGTATACCTGCATTGTTATCACTCTTTAATTTAATATTGATCTTTATCAGTATGCTGCTGCTTGAGCATGTGAATTTCTAACGTATCTATCTATCTATCTATCTATCTATCTATCTATCTATCTATCTATCTATCTATCTATCTATCTATCTATCTATCTATCTATCTATCTATCTATCTATCTATCTATCTATCTATCTATCTATCTCAGAGTACAACAACATTTACAACAACAACATTTATTTATATAGCACATTTTCATACAAAAAGTAGCTCAAAGTGCTTTACATAATGAAGAGAAGAAAAATAAAAGACAAAATAAGAAATTAAAATAAGACAACATTAATTAACATAGAAAGGAGTAAGGTCCGATGGCCAGGGTGGACAGAAAAAACAAAAAAAAACTCCAGAAGGCTGGAGAAAAAAAATAAAATCTGTAGGGGTTCCAGGCCACAAGACCGCCCAGTCCCCTTTGGGCATTCTACCTAACATAAATGAAATAGTCCTCTTTGTAGTTCGAGTCACTTGATGCTGATGGTCATACAGACTTCTGGCTTTTAATCCATCCATCATTGTTGGAACATCATGGTGCTTTGCGCCACCACCAACAGGACACCGGAAAAGGAAACAGAAGAGAGAGTAGGGGTTAGTACAGATTTTGAATGAATAGTTATTATAATGAATTAGATATACAGAGTATCAGGATTAAATTACAGTGAAGTTATGAGAAGGCCATGTTAAAATAATGTGTTTTCAGTAGTTTTTTAAAGTGCTCCACTGTATTAGCCTGGCGAATTCCTACTGGCAGGCTATTCCAGATTTTAGGTGCATAACAGCAGAAGGCCGCCTCACCACTTCTTTTAAGTTTTGCTCTTGGAATTCTAAGGAGACACTCAGTTGAGGATATGAGGTTTCGATTTGGAATATAAGGTGTCAGACATTCCGATATATAAGCCGGGGCGAGATTATTTAAAGCTTTATAAACCATAAGCAGAATTTTAAAGTCAATTCTGAATGACACAGGTAACCAGTGTAGTGACATCAAAACTGGAGAAATGTGTTCGGATTTTCTTTTCCTGGTAAGGATTCTAGCAGCTGCATTCTGCACTAGTTGCAAATGATTGATGTCTTTTTTGGGTAGTCCTGAGAGGAGTGCGTTACAGTAATCTAGCCGACTGAAAACAAACGCATGAACTAATTTCTCTGAATCTTTCGATGATATAAGAGGTCTAACTTTTGCTATGTTTCTTAGGTGAAAAAATGCTGTCCTAGTGATCTGATTAATATGCAATTTAAAATTCAGATTACAATCAACGGGTACCCCTAAGCTTTTTACCTCCGATTTGACTTTTAATCCTAATGCATCCAGTTTATTTCTAATAGCCTCATTGTATCCATTATTGCCAATCACTAAGATTTCGTTTTTTTCTTTATTTAATTTGAGAAAGTTACTATTCATCCAGGGCGGCACGGTGGCGCAGTGGGTAGCGCTGCTGCCTCGCAGTTGGGACACCTGGGGACCTGGGTTCGATTCCCAGGTCCTCCCTGCGTGGAGTTTGCATGTTCTCCCCGTGTCTGCGTGGGTTTCCTCCGGGCGCTCCGGTTTCCTCCCACAGTCCAAAGACATGCAGGTTAGGTGGATTGGAGATTCTAAATTGGCCCTAGTGTGTGCTTGGTGTGTGGGTGTGTTTGTGTGTGTGTCCTGCGGTGGGTTGGCACCCTGCCCGGGATTGGTTCCTGCCTTGTGCCCTGTGTTGGCTGGGATTGGCTCCAGCAGACCCCCGTGACCCTGTGTTCGGATTCAGCGGGTTGGAAAATGGATGGATGGATGGACTATTCATCCATTCTGAGATACAAGTTAGACATTGTGTTAGTGAATCAAGAGATTTGGGGTCATCAGGTGCTATTGATAAATACAGCTGTGTGTCATCAGCATAGCTGTGGTAGCTCACGTTATGTCCCGAGATAATCTGACCTAATGGAAGCATGTAGATTGAGAAGAGCAGTGGACCCAGGATAGAGCCTTGTGGAACACCATATAGAATATCATGTGTCTTTGAGTTATAATTACCACAACTAACAAAGAATTTTCTCCCTGCCAGGTAGGATTCAAACCAATTTAAGACACTGCCAGAGAGGCCCACCCATTGACTAAGGCGATTCTTAAGAATATTATGATCAATGGTGTCAAATGCGGCACTCAGATCTAAGAGGATGAGAACAGATAAATGGCCTCTGTCTGCATTTACCCACAAGTCATTTACTACTTTAACGAGTGCAGTTTCTGTGCTGTGATTTGTTCTAAAACCTGACTGAAATTTATCAAGAATAGCATGTTTATTGAGGTGCTCATTTAACTGTATAATGACTGCCTTCTCTAGAATTTTACTTAAGAAAGGCAGGTTAGAGATGGGTCTATAATTTTCAAGAGCAGAGGGAACGAGATTATTTTTCTTAAGTAGGGGTTTAACTACCGCAGTCTTAAGACAGTCTGGGAAGACCCCCGTATCTAATGACGAATTTACTATGTCAAGAACATTATCACTAAGCACGCCCGATACTTCTTTGAAAAAATTTGTTGGTATTGGGTCAAGGGCACAGGTGGAGGGTTTCATTTGAGAAATTATTTTATGTAAATCAGGTAAATCTATCCTAGTGAAAGACTTTAATTTGTTTATTATGGGGTACTGGGGTTTAGGAGGATCCTTAGTGTTGGGGAGATATACTATGTTATTTCTAATATCATTAATTTTTTGATTGAAAAATACAGCGATAGCCTCACAGGTTTTACTGGAAGTACTTAGGAGGCATTCCTTTGAGTTACCTGGGTTTAACAGACGATCAATCGTTGAAAATAAGACTCTGGGATTACTAGCAT
This sequence comes from Erpetoichthys calabaricus, assembly GCF_900747795.2. Classification (NCBI taxonomy): domain Eukaryota; kingdom Metazoa; phylum Chordata; class Cladistia; order Polypteriformes; family Polypteridae; genus Erpetoichthys; species Erpetoichthys calabaricus. Next base: position 28,354,518 of record NC_041408.2, on the reverse strand, counting down.
TGTTATTTATAATCTTAGAGAAATAGCAGCGCCTCTCAAGACGGACTGTGTTATTGTATTCTGTTATTTTAACTTTTAATATTTCATAGTCAATAGTTAGTTTAGTTTTCCTCCATTTACGCTCAGCTCTACGGCATGTTCTCTTTAAATCAGACACTCTTTGGGTCTTCCATGGTATAACAATCCTAGAAGATTTTTTAACTGTCTTTTCAGGTGCAACTAAGTCAACAGCAGCCCTCACTTTAGTATTAAATCTTTCCACCTTACTATTTACATTCTCCTCGCTATTATAGTTGGCATTATAAACGGACTGATTGGTTAGAATGTTTGAAAGTTTTAAAGCTGCTGATGAGTCAAAGAAGCGTTTTTTAACAATATGCTTCTCATGAGTGTTTTCTATCATTATTTCTATATTAAAGAGTAGAAGAAAATGGTCTGATAGACCCGTATCAATGACCTGCTTTATATCAACTTTTAGTCCTTTAGTAATTACTAAGTCTAACGTATGACCTGCTTTATGTGTAGGCTGATTAATGAGCTGTCTCAAATCAAAAGAGTCCAGGAGGTTCATAAATTCTTTTACTTTCTGGTCACATTGATTATCTATATGAAAATTTAAGTCGCCGACTATTAAGAGTGTGTCATAGTTCGTAATTAAGATTGACATCAAGTCAGAGAATTCCTCAAAGAGTAGACATCAATGACAGAGGGTAAACCAACCCCTGGAGTGGCGGAGAATTGTCATTGTCAGAGCCATTAAACTTTCCCCTATGCATGTATATATAGCTTACCCCTTTGGACAACTGGACCCTGCTTTGTCTGAAACTTACATGCTTATATAAGCAGGTAAATCATTCCACAGCACTGGTGCCCTATAGTTAGACAAGAAGTTGAAATCATAAGTAAGAATGTTTAAACAATGAAAACACCCATTTAAAAAATGCAAATGTTCCAAGAAAGAATATAGCAAAAGAAAAAACTTAAATAAGCAAAACATAGAGGCCCACTTAGCACAGTACGAGAGTAGTGGCTGAAAGAAACCCTTTGTCCTAAATTCACACACACCCCACTAATGATATGATTGCTAAATTATTAATGTTGTGAAGGAACTCAGCAGGAGACTCTGTTTCAAAGGCAAAGAAGAGAGCACATGAAAACTGTATTGAAGAGTGGAGTCTGAAACAAAACCTGGTCTTTTAATTGAGAGAATATAATAAAACACTAAGGTCTGTGTATCAAGTACCTCTATGCAATCTGATTGATCTGTTTGGCTTTGGTGTGATTGGTCAGTTTGGCTTGGGTGATGCGATGAAAGAGGAAGTGTGTGTTTGAGACACACGAGGAGGATTAAAGGAGTACGAGGCACGCTGATAGAGTCACCTTCAAAGATGTCATGTGTAAAACCAGACAGGAGACGAGAAAGACACCTTGAAAATAGCAACAGATTCTGAGAAACAGGTTTTGCTGGAACAGGCTTGAGAGAAGGAGCGCAGGTGAAGAGACATTAACACACACAAATAAAGATGAAAGGCATTGAAAGTACACATAGGACAGGAGACAGCAGATATTTTTAAATTATTCTAATACCTGTCTTCGACAGATCATGCGGCTAGTCTTCTACTATATAATAAAACACTATGGTCTGTATGTCCAGTCGCTCAGAGCAATCCGATTGGTATGTTTGGCTTTGGTGTGATTGGGCAGTTTGGCTTTAGTGATGCAATGAAAGAGAAAGTGCAAGTGTGAGGCACATGAGGAGTAGAGGAGCATGCTGGAAGTTACCTTTAGCGCCGGTAAACAGAGGCTCAGACACCCATGAATACAAAGGAGAGGAGCTAAAAGTACACAAAGGGCAAGAGATAGCAAATATTTTTAAATTATTCAACAGGTACCATGGCTAGTTCTTAATAAACCTCCTGTAATATCTTGAAAACACTATGAATCAATTACTTTCTTTTTTAAACAAACAAGGCAGAAGCCATTAATTCACATGAACCCATTAATAATGCTGCTAAAATCTTGTAATCTAGATAAATTACTGATGACTTAAAGAATTATTTTTTTCCATTGTTATCCCCATGTACATAGGGGACATCTAAAGGGCCATGGTGATTCCAATACCTGCCACTCCAGGGGATGGTGCTGTGCTGTAATGCCTGTTTTCTACCTCTCTTTGCAGACCAGGGGCCTCATGTATAAAAGGTGCGTACGCACAAATATGTTGCGTAAAAACGTTTCCACATTCAAATCGTGATGTATAAAACCTAAACTTGGCATAAACCCACACACATTTCCGCAGTAGCTCATACCCTGGCGTACGCAAGTTCTGTGCTCGGTTTTGCAGACTGGCGGCACCCAGCGTCAAAGCAGTGCTACTGTTCCTGTGTGGTTACCCTTTCTTTTTTAGATCCACATCCCTGACGTGGCTTTATCATATACACTGAAACTAACTGCATATTGTTTATTAGTTTAAGGCATCTGATTGTAATTAACCTGTAACAATATAATGGTCCACAGAATGGTCAAACTATTCTAAATACAATAGCTGCTTTAGCGTTGTTACTCTCACTGCACCTTCTTCTTCTTCTTCTTTCAGCTGCTCCCATTAGGGGTTGCCACAGCAGATCATCTTTTTCCATATTACTCCCACTGCTCCACTCAGAGTATTTATATCACTGTATCTGAGTGGGGAATCACAGCTGTACAGCAGCTGATCAGAAAGAGAATTATCAGTATACAGCATCAAGCACACGCTGCCTCAGCCATGCTGTCTATTGAACTGCTCTCATACGGCAAACGCTTCAGAGCCTTTCCTGTACTGACTTCGCGGTTCAGAAACAGTTTCATCCCAAGAACTACAAACGCGCTCAATCAGTCCATCAAGTGCTCCTTGTAGAACTGTTTGTACCTATAAGTACAATTACCTCACTGTAAACTTGCAATACAGTTATAATATTGCACAACCTGAGCAACTTTATAAAGCGCATATTTACATACTGTATGATGATGATATCATTTTTAAGATGAAATGCAGCAAAATATGTTTATTATACAGATAAAACTTTAACTTCATTTAAATAAGCTATATTGTTAATAATTAAACATGTGAGGACACGGTGCTGCAGCGCTAGTGAGGCACTGGCGTTCCATTCATGGATTGTTCCTGCCTCGCACTGTATTCTTGCTGGTGCTGGAAAGATATATGGATAGAATAATTAAACACGTACTACACAGATATTTCAATGTTCCTTAAGAGTTTTGAAGAATTGGCATTCTAAGCTTACAGATGTCTTAACGTCTATTACAGAGCTGATTGTGTGGCGATTGGGTATTTGGAGAAAGAAAAGTAAGGACAGGAATTAGGGGTTAGTACGTTTGAAAGAGACAGTACTGCTACAATAAAGTATTTCATCAAAGGTCGCGCATGGCGCAGCAAGCATCTTGCATGAGACATGAACAATCACTGCGCCACCATGTTCCCATGTTTAATAACGTTGACATTTTGTGCTTTTTTCCCACTGTGTGCCTATTTTTTTCTCTCTGTACCCTAATAAGCTTTCATATGACACTCAGACAGTGGGCTACGACTCGCCTTTTCACGGCGACTTTGATATGTGACTTCTTTTTTATTTTGGGCACTGTGCAACTTTGTGAACTTGAGCTTTCGAGTTTCTCCGACACGCTATGTCACTCGATCAACTTCCTTTTGTTGTTTATACCACTGTTTAAACCAACAAATAGTACGTTTTTCCTTGCCTCCAGTTGATATTCACTGAAATCCTTCTATTTTCCCTCGTGCTTTCGTCATTGTCTTTTCACAGAAGGCTGATCTTAAGGGCTATTTATATTGATTTTTATATTCAAAGAGGCGTAATTCTGGGAGGAGTTGGGGCAGGATAGCAGGTGCGTGCACGTGTGTTACTTTTCACGCTGACCGGGATTTATGTAGTGGAAGAATGTGGAAGTTGGCGTTCGCACAGATTTATGCATCTGGATTTTTTTGTGCATAAGCACATTTCCGCTTTTGTGCTTACGTCATGTTATAGTGCGAATTCTAAGCACGGCGTTATGAATGAGGCCCCAGGTGATTAACAACTATAACATCTCTGATCTCCGCTTCTTCCTGCCAGAAGGACATACAACCAGAAGTTTGAACATTTTGAAGTCAGTTCACTGTGGACATTAAAAGACATTCCTTGCAATTATTGCCTGTTTTCTGCTTTTCAATTATTTAAGGTCACTGGGTGGTTCCCTAACTCTTTATCGTAGTTTGTCTAATCTCATACATCATATTTGCCAAAGATTTTAATTCCTTATTAATAATTTAATTTCTTAAATTTGTTGACTTTTTTATTTCTCCATTTTTGAAAGTAAAAATGTCATCAATATTTATCAATTCACGCACTTTCAATTAATCCATGAAAAGATAATTATCCATCCATCCATCCATCCATCCATCCTCTTCTGCTTATCCAAGGTCGGGTCGCAGAGGCAGCAGCTTGAGCAGAGATGCCCAGACTTCCCCCTCCCCGGCCACTTCTTCTAGCTCTTCCGGGAGAATCCCAAGGCGTTCTCAGGCCAGCCGAGAGACATAGTCCCTCCAGCGTGTCCTGGGTCTTCCCCGGGGCCTCCAACAGCTTTGTTAACTGGTGTATAGGACAATAAAGAATGTTTACAATGTTCATTGTTAACTATGAGTTCCACTTGTCTTTTTTTCTAATTTGTATTACACTGTAAACCTTAAATCCAATTTTGTAAAAATTATAATTGTTTGCCATGCTCCAAAAAGAAGACATTTGGTAAAATGAATGATTTTTGTTGCAATAGTTGGTTTGAAAGACTTAGAGATAGTCCATATTACTGACCGAGAATGGTAAACCAGATGGCATGGACGCAGGCTTACTAACTAAACCAGATGGCATGGACGCAGGTACATGGCGATGGGACCATGAGACGTACTGCGCAGGCGCGTACAGCGCACGTCTCATAAACCGCAATCGAAGTCGTATCCACCGCGAACAAAGGACTCACGGCCCAAAAACGAAACAGCTCTACTGACGTGAATGAGAAATGAAGCAACAAGGCGCCCATAGCGAACGACTACCGACACAGCCACGCCAAAAAGAGGATTCTGTGCTGCAGCCCGGATTCAAACGGAAGAGGCTACGGCGGCCCCACAGGTCCACAAAGATAGTACGAAGGGAGCAGGCGTCACCGCCATATTGTGAGTGGCACTACTGCGGGGTGAAATTAGGAGTAATGTGCTGCTTGGGATTGTACAAACCGCTGAACGCTTTACACCGAATTCAAACACAATACAGCTCAACGATACAAACACGGGCCCACCTGGATAAGATCAATGAACGCAGGCGCCTACAACACGTGTCTGAAACTGCGGCAGCAAAGCAGGCACGGGTTCAAAACGAACGAGTACGACTGACAGATATACAAACGCGAGCCCGGCTGGATAAAATCAATGAACGCAGGCGCCTACAACGCGCGTCTGAAATGGCGCAAGCAGAGCGGGCACGGCTCCAAAACGAACGAGCTCGACTAATGTATTTCAGGATACCCAACGCCGGGGGTAGGCGAGCGAAGTGAGCAGGGGGCGGAGCCCCCCTTGTACATAGTCTCTATGAGCTTTCTGGAATCTAAGAAAGTTTCAGTGCATTTCCCCACCTGTTTCTTGGTACCTTTTCTGCTTTTCTTCTCATTTGTTGTGGTGTTTGATATATTCATTTTTTGTTTGTATTATGCCTTAGTACTTTTGAAGTTGTCAAGTAGGCACCAGTCTGATACACCAATAGAGGAAAACACAAACTCAGAGCAGCGTCTTGCAGCCTGAATCAAGTATGGAGTGCAGACCTGGATGACACAGCAAGAACCATGATTAAATCGGTAAATATAGTATATTTTGTTTACATCTATAAATCCAGGAAGCAATTCAATAAATAGGTCAGACACGATCACAGAAATCAGGCAAAGCTAGCAAAAACAGAGATGAAAGACAGAGCTCAAAAACAGGCAAAACATTTATTCACATTAAAAAAAATCCAAAAACTTTGTAGCCCCCTTCCCCTCAAGTGATGGATGAATGATTGATGTTGCACTATGCACTGACAGGAGGAACCAGGAAGAAATGCTGTCAAAATGAATGGCAAAGGTTAGGATCCAAGCCAACTTCATGTTAACTCCACTGAAATACCATATATCAGATGTTGGTAGGTTAAGGGAATCACTGTCCAGTATGGCCAAGTACATGAAAACAGAGCACTTTTAACTACCATATATATCCTGATGTTTATGAGCCTCTTATAATATTTTAATGGTACAGTATGTAATTCATTTTTGCAGGTATTATCAAGTTATGTTGTCTTTCCATGGGTGCCGCCATCTTTTTCACTGTTTCCATGTCAGTTGCCTTCACATGACTTTCATCACATTACATGTAATATCATGACTGTGACACTATATAAGATGGTGGCACACAATACTCTATATCCTATTTTTGGGATATAAAGGACAAATGAATTGTGTTTGTTTGCTGTTATGGATTTTTGATTAAAGTTGGTGTTTGAACTTTTAGCTTTCCCTTTTTGACTTTGTTTTTTGTCTAATGCAGTGTTTCCCAACCTGTGAGAAGTGGCCTACTGCTAGGCCATGGTGGCATTACAGGGGGGCCCTGGCTGATCCCGGACAAAATCTCTAAAGTCTGAGAATCACACTGGAGTCACATAGTCAGCATCGCTGGTGGATCGTGGCCAAAGCCAGATGAAAGCCCACCCACTGGCAGCATCATAGGTGGATCTCCGCTAAAGCGTTCATGATCACACTTGATTCAACTAAATCTCTGACCCTATATGATTGTGTGGGACCCATCCCTGTTTTGATGATCATGCTTGATTTGTCAAGGATGACTTCCCCACTCTTCAGCTCAGAAAATCCCGCTAAATTCACAGAGGGGGACACCAGAGTGGAAACCCCCCTAGAGGGTTGCAAACACTCTGGCATGTGAAAAAATGGTTTGTGTCACCACAAAGGATGGAAAACACTGATCTAATGTTTTGGCTTTTTCAGCTGGTGTTCGGGTTCTCCCTACAAAGATTTTTGACCAGTTTTATTGACAATCCTTTTGGTTTTACCTCTTAACTTCCAACATTTCTCTTGATCTCAGTTCACAACCATTTCTAAACTCATTAGGCTTTCTTTGCATCCTGGAACTTCCAGTTTCCTCACTTGGCATTTCCATCATGAACATTTACCAGACCACTCCTGAGAAAAAAAGAAGAAGATTCTGTTGTAGTGTGTAGGACAGACTGGTATTATTCATTATGCTATGTTTTGGCATACAAGACTTTACTGAAAAGCAAACTGCCAGCCACTATGGCAGACCTCACAGAGACTTTTTGAAATGCAGCCTCTGGGCCTTATCTGATAAAATGATCAGTCACAAAGAGACATCCCAAAGATGACTCCTCGATGCACCATCTAAATACTCATCAGTGAACAAAGAGCTCTACATCAATGATGGCCAAGATTGATGGAAAAAATCTTGCACTCATTTTCATCTGGAAAGGTTGGACTTATGTGGACCAAAGAAATCAATGGCAAAACTCTTCCTTTTTTTAAAAAACATTGCGAGCACCAGATCTATGCCTCAGCCTTGCTGTAAGTTTACCACATAGCACTACCCCATTGCCAAGGAAATGGCTTTAACAAAGGCTGGAGTGATTCTTTTTATTTCAAAGGGTAGTCTGGAGCTGGACTGGAAGTGTGGAAGGCTTGTCTGTCGAAGTTAGACAAGGGTGCAACAAGTCCAAAACTTGCTAAAGTAAAGCAAATTGCATGATCAAGAGAGAGACCATATGTAAAAGCCATGCATTCGTCTTACTAAAGTTAAGAGTTGACAGATAACCAACTACGCAGCAGACAAATTATACTAGCAGAAGATAACACATTCTGTAATACTTTGAGTAGAAAACTGAAGTACTGCCTAGAACTAGAGGGTATGACTGAGGCAGAGAAGGAGAAGATATCCTGAACAAAGAAACTTAACTGCTTTTCTGATTTGAAGGAGTAAGCTGACCCAGAAGGAACAAAATATCACTTACACCAACCCATAAGTACACCTACTCTGATTTCTAGAACTATTAATTGTGACATTGTAGCAACCGCCAAATTCGGGAACGCGATTCCTACACTTCACAACCCGCACAGGGGGGTGGACAATGTTTGAAAGCATAATAGCACAACCATATTCGGTCCTCGTCCCATCTTGCCACGATTCCCTTCTTAATAATTTGCAGCAAATAAAAACACAACAGGAAGTGGAACAGAAAAAACATATTAACAGTTGCTGTTACATTAACTTGACCGGTGCCTGAGTGCTCCTTAGTGAACCCCTTCCCCAGACGCCCTCCCTAGCGCCCAAATATTAACCCCTGGTTTGACACCGACAAAAAAAAGAAAAAAAGTAAATAATAAGAAAAACTGTTCTTTGAGAAAGCAAAAGGAAGATTTCACTTAGTCCAAAATATAGGAAAACAAGAAACACTGCAGTTTAGTTCCTCCGTGAAGGCAGGAAACACACTCGTCCTTTGGCGGAACGGCTTCTCCGCGGACTATCACAAAGAATAAAACTCAGGAATCCAACTCACCAGACGGGAGCACCCGGAGAACACCAGACCCTGGCCTCTTCTCGGGGATTCATCCTTGAATATTTCTTCGGGGGTGGCCACCCATGAATAGCAGACGTCCCTGGGTGAAGTAAAATCCTGAATAGTTCTTAGATCGTGGATAGTCGCTGCGATGCCTTCAGCCTTATCCTTTCTTTTTCCCTCCTTACTTGTTCCGCCATTCCCCTTAAAAAGAAAAAGTTTCCCACCGAAAATCCTTGCCCCCCTCGGTTGTTATAGCAACCTCACGCCGGCAACAGGCAGCTGGAAAGTGTACTCGGGCGGGACGTCACCAAAGGTGCCTGAAGGGCTATTTAAAACATCCTCCCAGTCAACATTATAAAGTGACGGACAATTCAGAAGGCTAACCCGACTGTCCGTTATGTAGCCTTGCTACAACATAGTAGTTAGGATAAAGCCAGCTAAAGGATTATGGTATTGGTATCACTGTGGTTGAAGGTAACTTTTGTGAAGGTTTAGCTGTTATAAGTTTATTTTCCTAAATCTACTAGGAAAGTTCATAGTTGTCTTACATACACAAACACACACACAAAGAACAAACTGTGTTCAGAGGTAAACAGTTTTTGACCACCACTGTCACAGTATAAATGCTAGGACCCTAATAATAAGATGAACAACTTGTCCATCTTGACCACATGCATTGAAAGATTAGAATTCATAAGTTACTAGCCATTCCCCACAGTTCCGCCCACATTGTAGTGAAACAGGACAAAGTTTAAAAATCAATAAACAAAAGGTATCACTAGCTTAGTGAAGGCAAGTTACCCTCCAAAATACAGAGATAGAACGACTCCCCACTCCTGACATCACGCATCCCCCTTCTCTCTGCCCGCAGCCTCTGTCTCGGACTAGCACAAATATATCGTTCCTGCCAGCGAACTATGATTCTTAGCGCGATGAGAGAAGTCGCAAAATGAACGGGAATGTTCAATCAAATTCTAGGAAAAAACACGATCTAAATCCGTTAAGTAGTTCTTTCGTTCGCTAGCTATGCGGGTGTAAGATACACCCCAAGGCTGGCTCGGCCCGCTTCGTCTCACTTGGATTCATGCAAATAAATCGGTACTGCAAGCGAACTATGATAATTAGCGCGATGAGAGAGGTCACAAAATCAACCGGAATGATCAAGCAAATAACAGAAAAATAAAAACCCAATCTAAATCCGTTAAGTAGCTCTCTCGTGAAAAGCGGACAGACAGACGTTGGATTTTATATATATACAGATGTGCCTTTTTCTACAGGAGAGAACTAAGCTAGCATAACTATATGTTTTGTGCTGTTTGTCCTGTATGTTATCTGTCTTATGGAAGGCCAGAACTATGAAGAGATCCGTACAATTTATGATAAACTTGTGCAACTTTCACTTTCTCTGTGGTTTGGATGTGATGATATACTATTTTTCAACAAATAATCCAGACATGCTTGTTGCAATAAACCAAGTAATACAATGGAAAAACAAGTAGGGATGCATAGAAACAAAACAATACACAAAACTAATGAAAAACACATTATAATACAAATGATACATATATATAGCAATGTTAGCTTCAGGAAAGGAATCAAACATGAACAAAAATGACATAAAAAAAGAATTTGAACACAAGCAAAGGGAGGAACCCTGGTTGAAACATAACATTAGTATTTTGCAAAGCTTGTAACTGCATTTATCTGTGAACTAAGCTGAATTTAGATGATTTTTTTGTTCTTTATGTCACCTTATACAGTTTCTTGAGTTCAACAGACTATCTGCAGTTACTTGTCGATTCTCCAGGTATTTCCCCTGCACTCCAGCTCAGTCATCATGAGGAGGAAGAGGAGGAGGAGGTGGTGGATAAGAAAACTGTAACACTGGGAAGATAAAAGCGTTATGAACGCAGTTGTGTTTTTGAAAGAAAAGCGAGTAACTTTTTTAAGAGAATGGAATTTGGACCTTGCAATGATCTGTAGAGTAGGGCGAGGTCTACTACTGATTTCTGTGCAAGTCCTGATCATGAAAACATCACTGACTTTTTTTGCCAAGGCAGACAAGGAGAATTGAATTGGAGGCAACACCTGTTGCTTAAACTCAGCCCGATATCCTGCTGGATATCCTGGCAATAGCACAGCAATTTTAACTGTGCAGCACATATGTGTTTGAACTGCACTGCAAGTGTTATCGGGAAGCAAAGCTTGTTGACTGTGCTTAATTACTTAGAGGCATGCTGGCACCCGTTGCTTCATGAGGGTCTTCAATCCCTCAGACCCCCTCAATCATTGATCATGTGTTATTTCCTGGTGGTGATTAATGCTTTGATGGATACCCCAAACCCTGGATCATCAATCAACTGTCTAAGTTTTACAGGGACACATTTACAACATTATTGAGATTTATAAAGGTTTTGCTCAATTTCTCAATTTATATTTATATTTTATACTTAAATGGTCACAAATTTATACTAAAATTGTCACAATAATCAAATACCTGTTATTGGAGGAGAGAGTATATCAACAAGAAAGAAGGAGACCTTGTGCAGATTTCCCCCAAAACAACAGTTGGTTTCGCCACCTACTTAATAATTCTGCAGTCTTCTGTGCTACTTTAGTCTGGATTTTTATATTGAATGCATGATTCTCAAGTCTCAATTTTAATTGCTTTGCAAAATTGAATTCCCTAAAATCTTCTGCAGCATTTTAGTCTATGAAGGCTTTTAAATGAACTTGTGTCTGTCCCAGTTTAATCCTTTCGATACTCTACTGCTATATTCATTTACATTATTAGCTAACAAGTGTTAACATTTTCTATGAATATTGAAGCAATTTTTCATCTGAAATAAGTAGCAGTTTCTTTGTTATTCATCATTTACACTATTCAGTATAACTGTCTGTTGAGTAAGAATCATTGCCAGGCCACATGGCATTTCTGCTTCAGTATGGCTGAAAAGACAGTAGTAAAAAATCTTTAACATATCCGAGCGTAGCAGGCTTTAGTAGAGCCTGGCCAACAAACACGTATGTGATGTTTGTGATTGTAACTTTGCCTTTAAAAGTAAGGTTTGCAATACCAGTTTACACTGCTTTTGGAAAGACATGATGAACTTTGTATTCTGCAAACCCCTGGGAATATTCTTTTTACACGTTACAAGTCGAGAAGGTTCAAGAAGGCAGGTAGAGACTCCTGGGACACTGAATAAATAGCAACTCTGAGAAGATAAGTGGGGATCACTGAGACAGACAGACTGAGAGATGATCAGAAACATAAGAACATCAGAAATTTGACAAACAAGAGGAGACCATTCAGTCCATCAAGTCTTTTTGTTTAGCTAATAGCTAAGCTGTCCTGATATCTCATCCAGATTCTTCTTAAACATGGTCAAGGTTTCTGCTTCAACTACATGTCTCTGTAATTTGTTCCAGAGTCCAACAACTTTTTGTGTAAAGAAGTGCTTCCTGGCTTCAGTTTTAAAGACACTTCCCCTTAATTTACACTGTTGTCCTTGAGTACATGATTCGCCTTTAAGCCAAAAGAATGTTGCTTGATCTACTTTACCAATGCCTTTGAGGACTTAAAATATCTTGGATTAGGTCCCCATGCAGCCTTCTCTGCTTGAGCGTGAGCAGTTTACATTCTCTAAGTCTGTCAGAGCAGGACATGTCCTCACGTCCCAGGATGCACTTGGCTGCTCTCCTCTACACAGCTTCATCTTTTGCTGTGTTCTTCTTATACTGTGGAGGCCAGAGCAGCACACAGTACTCCAGATGTGGTCTTACTAGGGCATTATATAATTTTAGCATAATATCCCTTGATTTAAATTCATACTTTATGATATAACCTAACATTTTATTTGGCTTTTTAATTTCTTCTGTGCGTTGCTTAGTCAATGGAAATGTGTAAACATAAACCCCTAAATCCTTTTCAGAGGTGACTTCCTGTAGTTCAGTGTCTCTCACCTTTTTTTTTATAATTGATGCTCCTTTTACCCCCATGTAGCACTTTGCACTTCTCTGCAGTAAACTGATGTTCCAGTTCTTAAGGTTATCCAGGTCTTTTCTAATTCTTTTTGCTGTCTCCTCAGTGTCTGCCATCCCTCCACTTTTAGTGTCAACAATACCAGAATCAATGCCATTAGTAAAAATGAGAAAAAGTAATGGTCCAAGGACAGACCCCTGAGGGACTCCACTGATGACCTCTCTCCATGTGATTCTCCTCTTCTCTGAACTCTTTGCCACCTGCCAGTTAACCAGCTAGAGATCCCGTTTTGTATGTTACCTCTGATGCCTACAGCTACTAATTTCAGAATTAATCTTTGGTGTGGGACGACTGAGTCAAAGGTTTTTTGAAAGTCTAAGTAAATGATGTTGTATGCTTTTGTTTTTTTATCAATTTTTCTGGTTGCTTCTTCAAAAAAATCTTAAAGACTGGTTTGGCAGGACATTCCTCTCATAAACCCATGCTGGCTGCTATTTGTTTTATCATTTTCTTTTGAATAATTTCTAGTTTATTTATTATAGTTTCCATGTGAATGGCATGGAAGTGAGACTTATTGTTCTGTAATTACCATTTTGTCTCCCTCCTTGAAGACTGGAGTCACATTTGCACCCCCTTAGAACTAACTCAGATTGTGACATTTATGGTAGGGGAGATTGATGATAGGACTGCTGGCAGAAGTAGTGGATGAATTCTGAAGTGTACACGGTGAGACTTTCTGCTCAGACTCAACCAATTGCTGCAAAACTGATAGGATGACGCTTCACAGTACAGATGGTCAATGAGCCAAAACATACTGTGACAGCAAACCAAGGGCTGTTCAAGGCAAAGTAGTGGAATGTTCTTCAAAGGCCAAGTCCATCAAATCACCTCAGTCCAACTGGACATGTATTTCACTTGTTGAAGACAAAACTGAAGGCAGAAAGTCCAACAAACAAGCAGCACCTGAAGACAGCCGCAGTAAAGGCCTGGTAAAGCATCTTGAGGACGGACGCACAGCACTTGGTGGTGGCCATGGGTTCAGACTTCAGGCAGTCATTAACTGTGAAGGATTTTCAACCAAATATTGAAAATGATCATTATATTCATGATTATGTTAGTTTGTTCAAATACTTTTGAGCCCCTGAAAAATGGGGGACCACATATAAGAGTGGCTTTCTTTTCTAAACAGCTCATGCAATATTTTTGGTAAACCCCTTGAATTAAAGCTGAAAGTCTACAATTCAGTCACATAATGATTGCTTAATTTCAAATCCATTGCCTTGGTGTACAGAGCCAAAATTATGTAAACTGTGTCACTATCCAAATACTTATGGACCTGAGCGTGTATATGAAACTTAACCCCTTCCTTTTTCTTTACTCTGTCTAATTTCCCAAGGTTATACAGTCATATGAAAACGCTTGGGAACCCCTCTCAGCCTGCATAATAATTTACCCTACTTTCAACAAAAAAAAAAAAAAAATAACAGTGGTATGTCTTTCATTTCCCAGGAATATCTGAGTACTGGGGTGTTTTCCGAACAAAGATTTTTAGTGACTCAGTATTTATTTGTATGAAATTAAATCAAATGTGAAAAACTGGCTGTGCAAAAATGTGGGTCCCCGTGTAATTTTGCTGATTTGAATGCTTGTCACTGCTCAATGCTGATTACTTACAACACCAAATTGGCTGGATTAGCTCGTTAAGCCTTGAACTTCATAGACAGGTGTGTCCAGTCATGAGATATAAAGGTAATTAAGGTGATCAATTACAAGTTGTGCTTCCCTTTGACTCTCCTCTGAAGAGTGACAGCAAGGGATCCTCAAAGCAACTCTCAAAAAATCTGAAAACAAAGATTGTTGAGTCTCATGGTTTAGGGGAAGGTTACAAAAAGCTACATCAGAGGTTTAAACTGTCAGTTTCAACTGTAAGGAATGTACTCAGGAAATGGAAGGCCACAGGCACAGTTGCTGTTAAACTCAGCAGGTCTGGCAGGCCAAGAAAAATACAGGAGCGGCATATGCGCAGGATTGTGAGAATGGTTACAGACAACCCACAGATCACCTCCAAAGACCTGCAAGACCATCTTGCTGCAGATGGTATATCTGTACATCGTTCTAGAATTCAGCGCAATTTAAACAAAAAACATCTGAATGGCAGGGTGATGAGAAAGAAGCCCTTTCTGCACTCACACCAAAAACAGAGTCGCTTGTTGTATGCAAATGCTCATTTAGACAAGCCAGATTCATTTTGGAACAAAGTGCTTTGGACTGATGAGACAAAAATTGAGTTATTTGGTCAGAACAAAAAGCGCTTTGCATGGCGGAAGAAGAACACCACACTCCAAGAAAAACACCTTCTACCTCCTGTCAAATTTGATGGAGGTGCCATCATGCTGTGGGGCTGTGTGGCTAATTTAGGGACTGAGGGTCGAGGGTCGGATGAATTCAACCCAATATCAACAAATTCTTCAGGATAATGTTCAAGCATCAGTCACAAAGTTGAAGTTATGCAGGGGTTGGATATTCCAACAAGACAATGACCCAAAACACAGTTCAAAATCTACAAAGGCATTCATGCAGAGGGAGAAGTACAATGTTCTGGAATGGCCATCACAGTCCCCCGACTTGAATATAATTGAAAATCTATGGGATGATTTGAAGCAGGCTGTCCATGCTCAGCAGCCATCAAATTTAACTGAACTGGAGAGATTTTGTATGAAGAATGGTCAGAAATACAGTACCTCCATCCAGAATGCAGACACTCATCAAAGGCTATAGGAGGCGTCTAGAGGCTGTTATATTTGAAAAGGAGGCTCAACTAAGTATTGATGTAAAAAATTTATGCACCTGTCTAATTTTGTTATGATGCATCTATATACAGTATATAATTCTGTAAGCCGCCGCCAGAGCGGGCAAGACACCCATGAAAGCACACAGAGCAAGCAAGGCATCCATGAAAGCACGCAGGAAGGAGCCACGCCCACCAACTCTAAGACCGTTCAATACGACGAAAACTCGCAGAGCCATGCCCACCAACTCGGATGCAGCAACTAACAAAACACGACGTCATTGGATATGACGAAAACTCGCCAAGCCACGCCCACCAACTCGGACGCAGCAACTCGCAACACAGGGCGTCATTCACGTTCGTCTCTGCTAGACTCCACATGCACCTCTGAACCATGTTGACTTTTTATTAGTCAACCTCAGTGGAACCTCGGTTCACACACAGGCAGCCCGAGAGAGAGAGCCACGGACACACACAGGCAGCGCCAGAGAGAGAGGGGGCTGGATTCATAAGGTAGGAAGGCAGTTAAAGAATGCACTGGGCTTGATTTTGTTTTCACTTCTGTTTACAGCGATCGGTTCGTAGTGTGCATTGTTGCAATGTTACTTTTCTTGGTGGTTTATTCAATTACGAATTTTTTCAAGTGTTCATTTTTTTCCCTGTGCTTAAAACTCATTAAAAAACCAAATCGGTTTACGACCAGAGTTTTGGAACGAATTATGGTCGTGAACCAAGGTTCCACTG
This sequence comes from Erpetoichthys calabaricus, assembly GCF_900747795.2. Classification (NCBI taxonomy): domain Eukaryota; kingdom Metazoa; phylum Chordata; class Cladistia; order Polypteriformes; family Polypteridae; genus Erpetoichthys; species Erpetoichthys calabaricus. The sequence continues at coordinate 28,338,344 of NC_041408.2, read as the reverse complement.
TATTCTTTTCGGTTATGACGCACGACCGCGTCCACCATCGCAAACTGTTTTACACACCATGGTCTTAGAGTTGGTGGGCAGGTCTCCGTGAGTTTCTCTTGCGAGCGGGCACATGACCAGGCGGTGTGTATGCTTCGAGACCGAGGGTGGACGTGGCAGGACTATCTAAGAAGAGGCATGTTTGTCACGGATGTGAATCGCTGTATGCAACGTGTAAAACGCTGTATTGTATGTTGCCCTCTCCAGAGTTCCATCTTTTCATTAACTTACAGTCGTATCCTCAAAACCAACTCCATTTGGACAACTGTGTCTTTCAGGAAGTGTTCACCCATCAATACATAATTATGCGGTGCGGGTTGGCTAGTATTGCATATTTTCTGTTAATCCAATAAACTTAATGTCACTGCTGAAATACTACTGTTTCCATAAGGCATGCCATATATTAAAAGGAAGTGTCTACTTTGAAAGCTCAGCCAATGATAAAGAAAAATCCACATATGACTGTAGATAAAGAAGGGAAAGAGGGAAGAAGTGCTAAAGTGCCTGACCACAGAGTGGTACTGTAAGTGTATGGGATATTAAGACATTTTATTAAGGTTCACACAACAGAGGGTATAAAAAGAAAAAATAGGGTGACATAGGAACCTAGAAGACAAAACACATTTCATCATGTCTCCTGAAGTAGAAAAATAAATTAACAAAAAGGATGAATAGATATTTAAATTGATTTTAACCCTGTGCCAGGACTTTAATAATTTTTCCTTTCTGATTTTAACCTTTAAATGAAAGGGTTGGACCAATGGGGAAAAATTTATGGACAGGAAAATGCTAAAATTGGCAATGGAAAAAAAATCCCAAAATGATTATCTTACAATTTAAAATGATTCATTAAGGATCTAATGTTGAAAAAAAGAAGATTGAAAATGTGAAATATCTACTACACAAGGTCACTTGGTATTCTCAGCTTTAACCAAATTAAATTTGTCAAAGTGGATGTGAAACAACAGACCAGAACTAAAGGCAACAGTTCTCTTGTGTGCAGATTGTACCTTAAAAGTAATATTATGTGGGTATTTGGTAAAGGAGCATGCACATAGTATGGTTAGGTTGTAAATGGTAAGACTGATGTGTAGGTCATTTACTAGCTGTCTTCTTGTTTTGATGTCAAACTAGTCTGTAATGTTCCATTAGTCATCAGGGAAACCATTGCTGATGGCCTCTGACAGAGCAATGGTCAGGCAGCAGCCATTCACAAAAATTGAACTCTTTGGGCAGACGTCAAAGCAGTTTGTCTGGCAAAGACCAGACACTGCTCATCACCTGCCTAATACCATCCCAATGATTAAAGGAATATAATGGGATCAAAGTGCTTGTCAGCAGTAGGGACAGGGAGTCCAGTCAGAAAAGAGGGAAGGATGAATGCATCCAGATACAAAGAGGTCATACAACGAAACCTACTCCAGAGTGCACGTGACCTGAGATTGGAGTGACAATTCGCCTTCCAGCATTACACTAACCTGAGTGGTCCAGCCTAACTTAAACCCCATAGGACAGGGGTAGGCAATGTCGGTTCTGGAAGGCCGCAGTGGCTACAGGTTTTCATTCCAATCCAATTGCTTAATTAGAAACCAATCCTTGTCAATCTCACACCTTATTTAATTTAATGGCTTGTTGCTCTACAGTTTAAGGTCTTATATCTGAGGATATCATCCAAATAATTTGAAGCCTAAAAAGGATAATTTTCAGTCGGTCACATTTTCTATTAAGTGTTGTATTAAATCAAACAGGGTATGATAAACACACACAGATATAAATGGAAAAAGCTAGACGGAGAACTATTGCCTGCTTTGTCATTTACATCTTATTGCTAATAAGAAGCCATTAAATCAGTGAATGAAGCTGTTTAAGACTGAAATAAGCAATTAAGGGTGGGGAACCTTAACAAGCGAGACCACTATATTGAAGCATCAAAGTGTCACTTAAGCAATATGTGCTTCATCAGCAATAAATGACTTCTTATTAAGAAACTGGGTTGGAACAAAAACCTGCAGCCACTGCGGCTCTCCATGACCGACATTGCCCACCCCTGCCATAGAACATCTGCGGAGAAACCTGAAGATAGCAGTTTACAGATGCTTCTCATCCAATCTAAAAGAGGATCTGCCAAGAAGAATGGGATAAACAGCCCAAATCCATGTGTGCAAAGCTTGTAGAGACTTCTCAAAGACGATTGAAGCTTTAATGGGTGCCAAAGGGGCTTCTATAAATTAGTATATTAAGGGTGTGAATACTTATATGAATGAGACATGTCAGGTTTTGATTTTTAATAAATTTGCAAACGTTTCCCGAAAACGTTAGGGTTACTGAGTGTAGATTAATGGGCAAAAATGGCAAATTTATCCATTTAAAAAAATATACACCACAAAAAATTGTGCAGAAAGAGAAGGGGTCTGAATACTTTCTGAATTCACTGTACTTCACCAACCATCCGAAATTACGTATTGATTCTCCATTAGGGAAAGCACACATCATCTGATTGTTGTATTGTAATCATGAGTGGGATTAAATTACAAACGCACCATCTCTTTATCCCTATGCTATGGTGGCCCCGAAGTGCAACCGACAGAAATTAAAAATAAGTGTTGCGCACAAAATAAAAGTTGAGTGTCAACTAAGTCAAGCAAAAAGTTGAGTGTACGGAAAGGGTATAGGTACATGTTCAAAACGAAAGAACTGTCAATCAGTTCCGTGTGAGCGGGATGACAGCAGCAAGCAGACTTTCTAATTCATTTTCATTTGCAATAATGTAGATGCCGTTCTAGATTTCCTATAACATCAGTCCTTTTTACGTACACCGGAGCATTTATATACCTTGTGATTCCAGTTCTACCATTGAATAATCAAGATAAATTAACATACATGTGGGTGGGGAGGAGCCAAAGTAGGGCATAAACAAGCCTTGGGCTCAATGCCATCACATGCACATAAGCATGATCACCAAAACTCAATAAGCACGTCTTTGAGAGGAGTCCGACCGTTGGGTATTTAACACCTTAATGAATATCCATCCATCCATCCATTGTCTCCCGCTTATCCGAGGTCGGGTCGCGGGGGCAGCAGCTTGAGCAGAGATGCCCAGACTTCCCTCTCCCCGGCCACTTCTTCTAGCTCTTCCGGGAGAATCCCAAGGCGTTCCCAGGCCAGTCGAGAGACATAGTCCCTCCAGCGTGTCCTGGGTCTTCCCCGGGGCCTCCTCCCGGTTGGACGTGCCCGGAACACCTCACCAGGGAGGCGTCCAGGAGGCATCCTGATCAGATGCCCGAGCCACCTCATCTGACTCCTCTCGATGCGGAGGAGCAGCGGCTCTACTCTGAGCCCCTCCCGGATGACTGAGCTTCTCACCCTATCTTTAAGGGAAAGCCCAGACACCCTGCGGAGGAAACTCATTTCAGCCGCTTGTATTCGCGATCTCGTTCTTTCAGTCACTACCCATAGCTCATGACCATAGGTGAGGGTAGGAACATAGATCGACTGGTAAATTGAGAGCTTCGCCTTGCGGCTCAGCTCCTTTTTCACCATGACAGACCGATGCAACGCCCGCATTACTGCGGATGCCGCACCGATCCGCCTGTCGATCTCACGCTCCATTCTTCCCTCACTCGTGAACAAGACCCCGAGATACTTGAACTCCTCCACTTGGGGCAGGATCTCGCTACCAACCCTGAGAGGGCACTCCACCCTTTTCCGGCTGAGGACCATGGTCTCGGATTTGGAGGTGCTGATTCTCATCCCAGCCGCTTCACACTCGGCTGCGAACCGATCCAGAGAGAGCTGAAGATCACGGCCTGATGAAGCAAACAGGACAACATCATCTGCAAAAAGCAGTGACCCAATCCTGAGCCCACCAAACCGGACCCCCTCAACACCCTGGCTGCGCCTAGAAATTCTGTCCATAAAAGTTATGAACAGAATCGGTGACAAAGGGCAGCCCTGGCGGAGTCCAACTCTCACTGGAAACGGGTTCGACTTACTGCCGGCAATGCGGACCAAGCTCTGGCACCGATCGTACAGGGACTGAACAGCCCTTATCAGGGGGGCCGGTACCCCATACTCTCGGAGTACCCCCCACAGGATTCCCCGAGGGACACGGTCGAATGCCTTTTCTAAGTCCACAAAACACATGTAGACTGGTTGGGCAAACTCCCATGCACCCTCCAGGACCCTGCTAAGGGTATAGAGCTGGTCCACTGTTCCGTGACCAGGACGAAAACCACACTGTTCCTCCTGAATCCGAGGCTCGACTATCCGACGGACCCTCCTCTCCAGGACCCCTGAATAGACTTTTCCAGGGAGGCTGAGGAGTGTGATCCCTCTGTAGTTGGAACACACCCTCCGATCCCCCTTCTTAAAGAGGGGGACCACCACCCCGGTCTGCCAATCCAGAGGCACTGTCCCTGATGTCCATGCGATGTTGCAGAGGCGTGTCAGCCAAGACAGTCCTACAACATCCAGAGCCTTGAGGAACTCCGGGCGTATCTCATCCACCCCTGGGGCCCTGCCACCAAGGAGTTTTTTGACCACCTCGGTGACCTCAGTCCCAGAGATGGGGTAGCCCACCTATGGGAGGGGCCAAGGAGGTCGGGTGCAGTGTGAGTTGGGTAGTTTTATTTAATTAAATGAAAACTTTACCATGGCTACGACCTGTGAACTAAACCTGAGGTAAAGTGTGCACGCCAGGTTGTACAGCGACCCGAACGCGACTGCCCACACCACCGCATATACGACGACACAGCCATAGAAAAACAAAAAAGAGACTGCACGAATAAAAACAATAAAAGAAGCGCATTGAAATGAACTTTCCCAGGACGCACCCACCCTCCATGATATTTCATCCCTCCAAATATCGGAGGGAACAGAAAGTGATTGCCATTCTTGGATTTGCGATTCTTTCGAGAATCACGGGCTTGCTAGTGTCCAAGAACTAAGACTGGACATATCCCTGCTTCTGCGGGCAGAATATACTTTGTGTACGCATTCACTCGAATGGGTGTGGCTGGGGGTCTTCGTAATCTGGTAAAAGTTGTGTCGAACATCTCAGAAAATCGTGCCTCAAGTTAAATGGGCAAGTTTCCGTCCAGTTGTTAGCGTTCTCGGTCCATGGCTTCGGCTCTTCCTTACTTGCTGACATAGTTTAAATGTATACAGAAAGCACTAACTATCCATCCATTTTCCAACCCGCTGAATCTGAACACAGGTCACGGGGGTGGATAGAGCCAATCCCAGCCAACACAAACTAGGGACAATTCAGAATTGCCAATCCACCTAACCTGCATGTCTTTGGACTGTGGGAGGAAACCGGAGTGCCCGGACAGACACGCACACACGGGGAGAACATGCAAACTCCACGCAGGGAGGACCCAGGAAACGAACCCGGGTCTCCTACCTGCGAGGCAGCAGCGCTACCACTGCGCCACCCAGCACTAACTACAATACTGTTAATTTATCTCGATGTGCATGCTCGCAAGATAACAGAAGATTGCGACTTTTAGGTTTTCTTTTATTAAACTAGAATTGCTGCATTGGAGCTGAAAGCAAATTTTGAAGATATAGTCTTTCCTTTGCGGACATACGTTCCGATTGCTATATACAGTATTATTCAATATAACAAAAAGCTATATATTAACTGTCATCACGGTTACTAGGGAGTAATTGACAGTTCTTTCCACCATCCAGCATTCTTCTTTTGTTTTGAATGCATACCTATACCCGTTAGTGTTACTGCACTGGAATTATGGATTCATTTTTACTTGGGACGCCATCTACCTGTTAATTAGCTACCTGATTTGGGAACCAAAAAAAAAACCAGAGAAAAACACAAGGAAACATAAGGAGATCACACAAACTCCCACAGAGAGTGTTGGTATTTGCGAACACCTCCCTGTAAGTGTGGGACAGATATATTATCAGGTTGGTTAATTTGCTGTGTCTATTGCAGTTCAGACTGATTACATTTATTTTGATGGCCTCTGACTACCAGTGACAAATTTCATTAATAAGTGGGTAACAAAAATGAATACATGAATGAAAAACAATAGACCTTATGTCTCTTGTATTCACTGATTTTCATAACTGAATGTTTTGAAACTCACTTAATCCATTGTCTCTCATGCGCAATCTTTGGATCAGCCCAGATCAAGTATGTGATACAACTTCAGGACAAGAGGGGGAGCTGTCGCTGACAGTCTGGTCTCTTCACTCCAAAGCTCTGAGACTGCATCTGGCCCCGCCCTCATCGCTCTGAGATGTCCCGCCCCTTTCAGTCCAAATGATATAAACATGGCTGCAGGACGAGGCTCCCAGACAAATCCTTACCATGGGGCCATCAGAGGCTAATGTGTTTGCATTGTCTAGCACCTGTTTTTTTTGTTGTTCCGTTAATGAATAGGGTGGTAGGATTGGCACCCCATCTTTTCTTTGTACTTTGTCTGTCACTTGTACCTGACACCATTGAAAGGTGGTAGAGAGTAAGGGTTGGAGCCTATCCTTGTAGCACAGAGTGCAAGGCAGTAAACATCCTTGGAAGGACACAGCACACCACAGGGCCCACTCACACTCACAACACACACTCACCTAAGGTCAATTGGGAATCCCCAGTTCAACTAATATGCACATCTTTGTAAATGTGTGAGAACACCCATGCAGATAACTTGCAAACTCTGCTCAGACAACAAACCAGTGTGGGATCTGAACGAAGGATTTTGAATTCTAGCAGTAACCACTGCACCACCATGCTGTGCAGCATTGATTTCCATAAAAAGAGAAACTTCGCGACACTTTATAAAGATTAATTTAGTGAACTTTATTGCATCGTGATTGGTAAATTGAAGAATTTCAATTAAATCAGAAAGTATTTATAGAATTGTGCCTGCTATTTTGTGTTAAGATTTTAAAATAATACAGGAGATTGTCGTAATTTAATGACTTTGTCGAGTATGTAATTAATATTATTATTTCAATAAAAACACACAAATAAGTAAACAACTGAAAACATAATGTGATCACATGTCATAATAAATAACTTAATGTGTAAACAAGTAAACTCGTTTTTAATCTAACTACTGTAAACTTGCTTAAGCTTTTGGGAATCAGAGGTAGAAAATATTTTGACTGCACAAAAATCACCAACACAAATACTTGAAAGGGTAAATGGCATGATCTCAATCACAGTACCCACTTTATCTTGAACTTGAAATGCAAAAACCACTCATCTTTTTTTTTTTCAGACTGGGAAAACACTAAACATACTACAACAAAAGAATATTTTCCTTGAAGAACCAAATGTTGGGATCGATGCCTATTTTAAGGCATAGTGCTTTCGGAGTAGCCCTCAGAAAACACAGTTTTGTTTTTGCATCTCCTTCTTCTTCAGGCATCTTCAGTGAAATGTCTCCTTGTTTATCCACATCAGGCTACGAGTCTCGTTGGGTTTGCATTCATATTCAATGCTGCTAAAGCTGTTCCCCCACTGGCAGTGGTCCCGCTTGTGATAGTTGTAGTATTTTACTTGCCAGACCGTCTCAAAAGCACCAACATCATCAAACTGGAAAAAAAATTTAAAAAAGTTAAACTATAAACATGATTTGAAGCATTTGATTTGATATACTTGTTTCATTATTTCAAAGCAGTTTTCATTTAATTAACATTTGATAAAAAGATGAATACCTTAAAATACACTGAAAAAATGTTTTAAATAAATACATAAATATAAATATAAATATTTTTTGCGCACAAATATTTTGCTTTGTTATATTATCTTCCATAATGTTTGAAAAAACCTATTTATCTTTGATTTACCCCTCTGCTCCACAGTTTGAAATTACAAACAATTTAGACAGTGCCCATTGTAGAATTTCATTTAAGGGCATTTGCATACATTTTGGCCACAATATGTAGACATGACAATGCTTTTTATATATGTACTCCCCATTTCAGGGCACCATAATGTTTGGGACAATTGATGTCACAGGTGTGGTGGGTGGGTTTCATTGCTTCATAAGATAACTTGGCTTGCTTGCTTGGAGTCTGTAGTTGCCATTATTCAACATGAGGACAAGAGCTAGATAGGTGAAAGAATGGTTCTCCTGGGATTTGAGGCCACAGCATCGCCTCCAGCCGAGAGCGAAAGTGGGAGTGAAAGTGCAAGTGAGTTGGGCCAGGAGACCTCATCGATTCCAGAGGGTTCAATGAAACTGAAAATGGCCTTACTTTCCATGGAATGTTCCCTCTAAGGAGTAGCATATAGTGAGCAAAAAACATTTTGTTTAAGCCAAAAATTTATGAGCACCAACTCCGACGGTTGGAGTGAGCGATCGTGCGATAAGTACGAGCGACGCCGTCGGAATGAGCGATCGCGCGGGAAGTATGAGCGACGCTCTGAATTCGTGTGAGTGATTGCTCACGCGCTCAGCTTAGAGGGAACATTGTTTCCATGCTGTCCACTACCCACTGCGAGCCAGCGGCACCGACTCCGACTGGGCTTGCTACTCCACCCACGGAGCTCGGAGAAGACCAGATCAAACAGTCCGAGCTAAAGATAACAATTCTTGCAATGATCACCACAATAACTACCACACTCGGGGAGGATATAAATGAGATAAAGAGCAATATAAAGAAGATCACAGTGGATATAAGGAAATATATAAAGGACATAAACATGACAAATGAGAAGCTGTTTCAGTATATTAAATGCTTGAGGAAATGTTTCAGTAATTGCTTTGAGGCAACCTTTAAAGGTATGCTAGAATAAAATTGAGGAAAAAATACAAGAGAATGCAAATAAGTTTGAAAATAAATTTAGAGCACTTGATGCTCAGCTTGAATACGTTAAGCAAATGTTCACGACAAAATGGTTACTAAATCTGAATGGAAAGTGCTTGGAGACAGACTAGCTGTGCTGGAAGATGGATATAGAAGAAATAATATCAGAAATGAAGGACTCCCTGAAAACCATAAAAGCCCAAACTCAGTGATATTCACCACTGAACTATTCCCTTAAATAATTGGAGAGGACTTCAAATCAGCAGTTTACCACATATGTGGATCGAACGCCTCAAAACCTAGAGGTACATTTCAATGAATTACAGTCTAAAATGAATCTGATGTTGCCTCACAGACTGAAACAAGAGATTATATTTGAGAATAGCCACATTCACATTGTCCCTGATTTTTCACTTTCAACAGCTGCCAAATGTGCCACAGTTTACAGCATTAAATGGCGCTTACGCAAAGCCAAATTTAGATACAGCCTCTCGTATACTGTCAAATTGAGAATGGACATTCAAGGCAAGTTCTACATTTTTAGTTCTCCGGACGAAGCAGAAAAAGAGCTAAAAAAATTGAGAGAGAAGAGAAAGTGAGCAAGCTATTTCTGATCTATTCAGTTTTATCCCCACAATTGTAAGTGCCAACACAACAACAATAGGCTTCATAGACATACCGTATATACTAGTGGATAACTTCTCCCATGGATAAGTTGGGGCTTGATTTTACCGTATAATTTCCGGTATTTTATAATGTTGGTTGTATAAGTCGAATGCGGAAAACTCACACTATTGGTCCAAGAGATTATGACATGCTAACGGCCACCTGAGAGAGAATCATGGAGCACACTGCCTTTTTTTTCTATGTATTGTGCCTACGTGACCACACGGTAATACCCGAACTATTTTGAAACAACGTTTGCACTGATTTGTGTTTTTTGTATCTCACACCCTCATACACCTTTATCATAAGAGCATCCCTTATTTAAAATGGAGCGTTTGATCAGAAGAAAATATGAAGACGGTTTTAAATTAAAAGTCATTGAAGTAGCGAAAAAAACTAGTAACTGCGCTGCTGCAACAAAATTCGATGTGTCTGAGAAACTGATGCGAGATTGGAGGAGGTAAGAAGATGTAAAAAAAAAAAAAATGAAATTTCACATTTTTGAATGGCAATATAAGTCGGGGTCTGATTTTATGATTGATTTTTCGGGTTTCAAGACCCAACTTATACGTCAGTATATATGGTAACTTCTGGCAATATTGGAAATTAAGGTTAAAGCTATCATATGTAATAATGTACAACCTTAATTTAAGATTATAAACTGACTACAAAAGTTCAGAAACAATCTTTCTATGACCATTCAGTGAACTATGTTAGCTGTAATGTCAAAGGTCTCAATCAAAAATTAAAGAGGAAGGAAGTATTCCCTCACTTAACAGCTCTAAATGCCAAAATAGTATTTTTACAGGAGACTCACTTAATCAGCAAGGATCAGTTTCAGTTTCAAAGAGACTGGACTGGCCAAATATTCCACTCCAGATATTTAAAGAAAACTAGAGGTGTGGGAATCTTAATTCATACAACAGTTTCATTTGTAGTATGAGATGTAGTATCAGATCCTGAAGGGAGATATGTGATAGTTATGAGAAATTTATTTAATTGTAAAATGATTTTGATAAATATCTGCACACCCAATGTGGATGATAGAGACTTCATCCAAAATGTATTTGTATCCATTCATAACTTGAACACTCACAAAATTATAATTATAAGAGACTTTAATTGTGTTTAAAATCCAGACCTGGATAGGTCTTCAGCTACAGGGGTGATAATGTCTAACACTGCAAAAATAACCACACAGTTTTTAATTGATCATAACTTAGAAGACCCATGGATATTTCTAAATCCATACTTAACAGCATATTCCTTCTTCTCACCAGTACATCATTGTTACTCAAGAACTGATTATTTCTTCATAGATAACAATTTCTTACCCACAATCAAATCTTGCAAATATGATGCTATGGTTATTTCCACCCATGACCCTCTGATCAAGGAGCTCACATCACTATGCTCCACATACTCATCTTCACTTGTCTTAACCCCCTGCTATTAGCTGATGAAAACTGTACAGAATTTATATCTAAGCAAATTGATTTTTTAAGAGACAAATGCATTCTCAGAGGTTTCTGCAGGAATACTCTGGGAAACTCTGAAGGCATTTTTAAGAGGCCAGATTATCTCATATCTCTCCCACAAAAATAAATCTGAAACCAAGAAGGCCTCAGAGTCAATCAGTGAAATTACCAGAAGAGATCAAGAACACCCCAGGTCTCCAAATCAGGTACTTTGCAAGACAGGCTTTGCAATCAGAACTCAACCTTTTAATAACAAAAGAAACAGAACAATTCATTTTAAAATTATGACATCATTACTATGGACACAGAGAGAAGGTTAATAAGATCTTAGCTCAACAAATCTGCAAGCAGGAAGTTTGCCATGGAATATCAGTAATCACCAACACAGACGGGGATATAATCATTGGCCATAAAAATATGATGCACACATTTATTACCTATTCACCATTTTGCATAAATTTGGGTTTGGCCCGAACATATGTGCATGGATCAAATTATTGAACCAGTCCAGAAGCTTCAGTTTGTATTAACAACATTATTTCAGACTACTTCAACCTAGAACGTGGTACTAGACAAGGATGCCCACTGTCACCACTGCAATTTACATTCGCCATTGAGCCATTGGCTGTTCACTTTCGAAATGCATCAGAGATAAAGGGGATTTTCAGATAAGGACTTGAACAGAAAACATCACTATATACAGATGATATGGTACTGTATATATCTGACCTACAAAATTCTATGCCTGCAGCCCTAACTGTACTAGAAGAATTTCAAAAGATATCTGGACTCAAAATTAATTTGAACAAAAGTGTGCTTTTTCAGTGAATTCTCTAGCAAACAACATTAGATTGGACACCTTCCTTTTTATCATTACAGATCAGTTTAAATATCTAGGGGTAAACATCACAAGTAAATATAAAGCTCTTTTTCAAAATAAATTACTGTTTGCATGGACAAAATTAAACAAGACGTGCATATGTGGTCTACCTTCCATCTTACTTTAGCAGGGAGAATTAACACTATCAAGATGAATATCCTCCCTAAGCTTCTGTTTCTATTTCAAAACATCCCCATGTACATTAACAAATCATTTGTTATTAAATTAGATTCAGCCATCCATCCACTATCCAACCCGCTATATACACTAACTACAGGATCACGGGGGTCTGCTGGAGCCAAACCCAGCCAACACAGGGCGCAAGGCAGGAAACAAACCACACACACACACACCAAGCACACACTAGGGACAATTTAGAATCGCCAATGCACCTAACCTGCATGTCTTTGGACTGTGGGTGGAAACCGGAGTACCCGGAGGAAACCCACGCAGACACGGGGAGAACATGCAAACTCTGCGCAGGGAGGACCCGGGAAGTGAACCTGGGTCTCCTAACTGCGAGGCAGCAGCGCTTCCCACTGCGCCACCCTATATTAGATTCAATCTTAATCTAATTTACTTGGAACTCGAAATATCCACGCATCCAAAGGGCACCCCTAAAACAACCTAAATCAGAAGGCAGCATGGCTCTACCTAATTTTCAATTTTATTAATGGGTGGCAAACATACATGCTATAAAAACCTGGACATTGACACAAGTAGATGAACACACACTAGGTTGGTCTGCAATAGAAATGAAATCCTGCAGTACTTCTTTGCTTTGTACACCAGTAAATACAAGGTATCTTCAATATACTAACAACCCAATTGTCCTTCATTCACTCAGAATATGGAACCAACGTAGGAAGCACTTCAAGTTAGAGAATATTTAATCTGTGGCACCTCTACATGATTACCACCTTTTTCCACCCTCTCGAACTTAGTTTTTAATGTTTGGAAAATATATGGGATGAAATCATTTAGAGATTTGTACATAAATAATGCCTTTGCATTCTATGAACAATTATACACTAAATTTAGTTTCCCATCACCACAATTTTTCCACTATCTCCAAATTAGAAACTTTGCTAAATGTACAGTTTTCCTCACTTTCCACCTATTTCTATTCCAGAAGACATATTGATCAGTCTTGAAGACTCAGACATTTCTATAATATATAAAACCATTTTAAAGTCCCGTCCTTTTATAGATCCCAGAGTACAATGGGAAAGGGATCTCTTACTCAACATTTCAGAAAAGGAGTGTAAGGCAGCTGTGCACAGAATTCGCTCGAGCTCCATATGCGCAAAGCATACAATTATTCAACTTAAAGTCTGTTGTCGAGCACAACTATCTTGTTTAAACTTGTCCATAATGTTTCCAGGGCAATATCCAACCTGCGACATTTGCAATTGAGCTCCAGCTTCACTGGACCATATGTTTTGGACCTGTACCAAATTAACATCTTTCTGCACAAAAATTTTCAAATGCCTATCAGATAGCCTTGGTGTCACAATCCCTCCTAATCCACTAACAGCTGTGTTTGGTGGACTCCCAGATTGATTTAAAGTGGAGAAATGTTATACTATGTTTTGTTATTAAGTTTAATGTCACTGTTCTCTGTGTCCACTGTTATGGACTCATTCATTCAGGCAGACCAAGTATAGTACACAGGGCACAGCACCAGCATTTAGAATTGCCGAGCCAAGCACAGAACTAGAGAGCCAAAGACAACTGGAGAATTGAATAGTCAGCCTAAAGACAGACTAGTATATTTCTGTCTTCTGTCAGCACACTATCCTCTTTCCTTGTTGGGAGAATGAGAACTGTATGTAGGCATTGTGCTGTTCTTGTATTTTTGAAGGTGGGGTTTGAGTCCTTTCCTGTCCTTGTTTGGATCCGGAGCCAAGAGCCTGTGCATGGAGCAACCACAATATAAGGATGGACCTATGGCCAACACACTTTGAAGCTACCGGGCGGAAGATTATGTCTTCCATCCGAGGCCGGGCGGAAGATTATGTCTTCCATCCGGTGAAAATCCTTTCAGCGTGGTGACGAAAGATGGCAGACTGCGTAGGTCAAGATACCCACATTGCTTGATATGTCTGTCATAAGCTTCCCGTCTAATACTGTGTGAACCCAACAGTAAAGAGTTAAATTATCCTTTTTACTTCTCGTGTAATCTTTTAACCGTCATATTGCATGCGGGGGGGATAATACCTTTTTTATTTATAATTATTTAAATTCAGGTTAATTAAAACGCCGCAATTGAAAAGAACACATTTCCAGAGAGCTACTGCCTCTTAAGGAAACAAGAAGGACAAACAAACTGCAATTACCTTTACTTCACTACCAGCACATAGACTTATCTTGCTCAACTGGAAGAATCCTAACCCACCTCTACTAAGTCATTGGGTAACTGATGTTATGTACTATTTGAAATTGGAAAAAGTCAAATTCGCACTTAGAGGATCTGTTCAAACCTTTTTTAAAAACCTGTCAGGATCTAATCAATAACATTTTAGAATAAGCATTTATATTCGGGGAAAAGACTCCTTTCTCTCTTTACTACTCTCAAACATTTTACTCTGGCTGTTGGCCTTCCTCTCTTTCTCATGGGTGGGGGTTGAATTTAGTTTTGTTAAGTTTGACTTGATTGTATGGAATGTTACACGCTTTTAATAAATAAAACCAATAAAAGATAAAAAATAATAATAATAAAATGGCAATAATCCAAAGCTCTGTTCAAAATCTACCAAGGAATTCATGCAGAGGCACAAGTACAATGTTCTAGAATGGCCATCCCAGTCCCCAGACCTGAACATCATTGAAAATGTATGGATTGATTTGAAGCAGGCTGTCCACACTCGGAAGCCATCAAATCTGACTGAACTGGAGGCATTTTGTATGGAAGAGTGGTCCAAAATACCACCAGCCGGAATTCAGGGACTTGTCAGTGGCTATAGGCTGTTATTTCGGCAAACTGAGGCTCTACTAAATATTGATGAGATTATTCATTTGGGGCACCCAAATTTATCCACATGCCTATTTTTGTTTAATTGCACATTAAATTGGTTCTGTTGGCCCAATAAAAAATATTTCACTACTGAAATGTCGCTGTTTCCATAAGGTGAAACATATGTTAAAATGAAGTTGCTGCCTCAAAAGCTTATAAATTGATAGTGATTTTATCAGAGGTGCCCAAACTTTTACATAGCACTATATGATAAGGTGGGCGGCACGGTGGTGCAGTGGGTAGCGCTGCTGCCTCGCAGTTAGGAGACCTGGGGACCTGGGTTCGCTTCCCGGGTCCTCCCTGCGTGGAGTTTGCATGTTCTCCCCGCGTCTGTGTGGGTTTCCTCCGGGCGCTCCTGTTTTCTCCCACAGTCCAAAGACATGCTGGTTAGGTGGATTGGCGATTCTAAATTGGCCCTAGTGTGTGTTTGTGTATGTCCTGTGGTGGGTTGGCACCCTGCCCGGGATTGGTTCCTGCCTTGTGCCCTGTGTTGGCTGGGATTGGCTCCAGCAGACCCCCGTGACCCTGTGTTCGGATTCAGCGGGTTGGACAATGGATGGATGGATGTATGATGAGGTGTTATGGTAATTTTTAGAGGTGGTCCTTGTGATATGGCATTTTCAATAATCCAGCCCTCCTCAGGTCTCAATGATGTAGAAATAGTGAAGGTCTACCTGCATTATATCTTAGGTGTTTGCAGGGTGACAGATGGGGCACCAAAATCACAGCGAAAGAGAGGTAAAGGAGTTAATGGCAGACTGAGAAGGCACCCAATACATGTCAGAAGCATATGAGCTTGTGCTTCCACCCTGGTTTTAAAGGCAGCATTGAAATAACATGTTAAGGTGTATAGAAGGCTAAGACACTTTTAGGACATCAGACACAGGGCCGTCTTAATGCATAGGCAAGCTGGGCAGTTGCCTGGGGCTCCACGAGCATAGGGGTCCAATGCTAATCTATGTATGTTGTGACTTGCTGAGAGGTTGTGTAGGTAGGGGCCCCAGTGCACTGCTTTGCCCGGGGTCCTATAATGCTGTTAAGATGGCGCTTATCAGGCGGCTGTAGAATGGGGACCCTGGAGCAAATACACACCTGGAAGTGATACAGGAAGGAATTTAAATACACTGCTGACAAATAAATAAATAAATAAATAAATAAATCCTTACTCTGTCATTAACTACAACAAACGCCTCAGTTTCATCAGGTGCTGTCTATTACCATAGAAAACACTACGTTTATCAGAATAGGATTTTTAATTCTGCCTTTTCCTTTGAAAAAAATCCTAGAAAAAATACAGCTTTCTATAATTAGTCCTACATTATTACTTTCAACATGAAGAAAAAATATCTATCAGCTCTCCTCCCTAGACACCCCGTAGCAGAGAGGCAGCTCTGATTAAAGCAGTGACTGACATACTTCAATCTTCATACACAGGAATAAGTTTCAGTCCTTCTTCTAATAGATTTTATTCTAGCTGTGAACTTCCATGCCTCATTTAATTTTCTTAAAAGTAAAATCTTTTTGTTATTTATATTTCAGTAAGTGAAGACAAATAACAAGGGTCCAAATGTCCCTTTGATAATTTTTGATATCAACACCAGAGCCTCTGTCACAAATAGAGATAGAGAGAGATAGAGAGATAGATACTTTATTAATCCCAATGGGAAATTCACATTTTCCAGTAGCAGCATACTGATACAATAAATAATATTAAATTAAAGAATGATAATAATGCAGGTGAAAAACAGACAATATCCATCCATCCATCCATTTTCCAACCCGCTGAATCCGAACACAGGGTCACGGGGGTCTGCTGGAGCCAATCCCAGCCAACACAGGGCACGAACCAATCCTGGGCAGGGTGCCAACCCACCGCAGAAAACAGACAATAACTTTGTATAATGTTAAATGTTAACGTTTACCCCCCCCGGGTGGAATTGAAGAGTCGCATAGTTTGGGGGAGGAACGATCTCCTCAATCTGTCAGTGGAGCAGGACAGTGACAGCAGTCTGTCGCTGAAGCTGCTCCTCTGTCTGGAGATGATACTGTTCAGTGGATGCAGTGGATTCTCCATAATTGATAGGAGCCTGCTGAGCGCCCGTCGCTCTGCCACAGATGTTAAACTGTCCAGCTCCATGCCAACAATAGAGCCTGCCTTCCTCACCAGTTTGTCCAGGCGTGAGGCGTCCTTCTTCTTAATGCTGCCTCCCCAGCACACCACCGCGTAGAAGAGGGCGCTCGCCACAACCGTCTGATAGAACATCTGCAGCATCTTATTGCAGATGTTGAAGGACACCAGCCTTCTAAGGAAGTATAACCGGCTCTGTCCTTTCTTGCACAGCGCATCAGTATTGGCAGTCCAGTCTAATTTATCATCCAGCTGCACTCCCAGATATTTATGTTCACATTACCAGGCTGAAGTGACTCAAATCTGATATTTTACCACAATGTAACACAAATCTGATGTTTTCAGGTATGTGTGGACACGGAAATTCAATCTTTTCAAATCAGATTTGAGTCACTGTCATATGTGGTCCTAAATCCGATTTGTGGCCATGCAACATGAATGGTTACAGTCACATCGGAATTCATGTGTGTGTTTGCCTATACACCTGGGCTGAGTGTTGTCATCATCAGCCAGCACTGGTAATGTGGTATAACAACAACGAGGGGGAGCTACAGCTGTGACAACAGTTACGTTCCCACAATTTCTGACTCCTTTTTTTACCCACATATTTCTTGGTAAAACTAGCCATCTAGCTTTTTCTCACCTTCTTGACCTAATAATGTACAGCTAACAAATCGTTTGCCATCCTCTGGAGCAAAATGCGATGGTACCCTAGATGCTAGCACATCGATTTTGTTGATTTTAATGGTGTGTTCCATTTGAACTGGGAGGCCAAGTACCTAGTCAGAATTTTCAACTGGAATACCCTCAACAAGTCAGATTTCCTATTCAGTAACCCGGGGCTGATCTGTTTGTCCAAATCCAGATCCTAACATCAATCCAAAATGGCCACACACACTGCAAACTTGAGTGAAAGCTGTTGTATTATAAGCTTCTTTAGAATATTTGTCTATTTGTGTCTCATTAAATCAGTGACACACACAGCACTGCCCAATCCCTATCTGTGGACATATTGTTGTAGTGTTTCGATGCATAAAATACCATGTAATGCGATGTTCAGTAGTTGTCTGTATTCCGAAAGAGCAAACACAACAAAGGATTTCCTGAAAGTGTCCGTATTACTTTTTTGAATATTTTACTGAAGCATGGGCACCTCAGATGTGATGTCATTCCCAATTCTGATATCTGACTTCCAAGGTACAGTATATGGAGTGCAGCATTGAACTTGAGTTGTCTCACAAATATGACATGTTTTGTTTTTGGTGACGCAGAGGACTCAAATGTATCAATGTGTGCCTGTGTGTTGCAATGCGTTCACATTGCAATTAGATACAGGTGACTTATTCTTGTGAATGTGGACCATCAATGAAGAAAAATCCAGTCTGAGCAAAAAATCAGAATTGAACAATGAAGCCTGTAATGTGAATATAGCGTGAGATGTCTCGGTGGTACATGATCAGCACAGCTGATACACAAACAATAATGTTTGAATCATGGCATTTCACTGACTATATGGAGCTTACATTTCTTTCCTTCGCACGTGTTTTATGCCCTGGGTATTTAGTTCATAATTCCACATCCTAAAGACTTATGTGTTTTTATTGTAGTGTAAGAAGCACAGGAATATTTTATGAGAGAGATTGGGACAGGAGACATAAATAAAATGTAGTAATATTATACCAGCAAAAGAATCTTCAGCAAAAGTACTAAGACTTGAATAAAAAATAAAGGTAAAAAAATCTTAGAGCAGAAGCAAAAACCAGATAATACAATAAGAAGGAATTAAAGAGGCAGATGCTAAGACCCAAAATGTAGTTATCTATCTGCTAACTCAGATGAAGGGGTGCTCTGATGGCTGACCTTTCAACCTGTTGTGTGATTAATGTTGGGGTTGTGACCTCACTGACTCCAACCTAACAACTGCCAAAGCCACCTAGCTTACTCTATATTGCTGTATTTTGTCAGAAGATGAAGATGATGATGATGATGAGGATATGAGAAGGTATTACAATGATCTAATGCCAGTCAAGCCAGACCAGCACCAGCATCTCATTGTTTTGAGTTTTTGGAGATGCAACTGATGTGTGAACTTGCACATCTTGCTACTTATTATAGATAGATAGAGCTTTACTTGTCCCCATAGTGAAATCTGGCTTTTTACAGAAGCTCCATAAATAAATAAATACGCACGCACACACAATATGGAAAGAAAGAAAGAGAAAGAAAGAAAACTTCTGACTTGACAGTTCCAGTTACAGCAAGGCATTATGCAGGTGTATCACTGTTGGCATGAAGGAGCCCACTTTTGCTGAATAATTTGTTGGCTGAAAGTTCTCAGTTTTGGTGTATCAGAGAGAGGATGTGCAACATTGTTCATAATGGCCCTTAATTTTTTTAAAATTGTCTTCGCTACAACCTCTAGGGGGTCCAGAGTGGATCCCATAACTGATCTTGCCCTTTTAATTAGGATGTTGAATCAGTGGGCCTCATTTGAAGTGATGTTATCAATCTAGCACACCGCAGTGTAGAAAATTGCAGAGGAAGAATTCAAAGAAAATATTTACCTAATTCCAACAGACAGCTCACAATGATCCACTGGCTGGGCTTCTTACTTGAGCCTCCACACAAAGCGTAGAGGAAGCACCCAGCAACAGTGACATTAGGGTGGCCACGCCTCCTGGGGCTCCACCCACAAAGTGCACTGAAAAGAATTTTATTTAATCATGGCTTACCTAAATACATATGTAACAGGAAATACATTAAATTTACAAAATGTAATAATTTAAAAATAACTATAAAACATACTGGGAAAATACAGATCCATACAGTACATAACACTGTTCTTTTACTTCTAAAATATTGAATCTCCTTTTCTGCAATATTTCTTTCCAACAGCCATTTAGCTTTCCTAATATCCTTTTTAACTGTTGCTCTTATGCTGTTATATGCCCTACTGTTAGTGCTTTGAGTTACTAGCCTTATACACCCTAAGGCTGTGTCACGTTACATGACTTTTCCAGTGATTTTAAGTTGTAGCCTTCATTTACATACTGTAATCTTCATGAGTTGGAGGCATTCGGTTGTCTGCTCCGGTGAAAACAAGTCACCTAGTCTGATATGCCCAGCAGCTTACTCCAACTAGTTTGCAACTTGCCCTGACAAACTCAAACACATTTGACTTTGTGTTTATTCGTAGGGGTGGACTCAGTGAACATGAGAGCTGAGAACACATGAATGCCCATGTAGAGTAATGCAGAGACAAGGAAAAAGGATTGTGGGTGTTTTGGACCTCACGAAACTGAACAGAAGCTGGCCTGTCTGATGTCTCATGTTTTATGTTACAGAACAAAAAAAAAAAAAAAAAGGAAAAGGAAAGGATAGAGATTGCAGCTGAACTTTATGTGCCATTCATACAGTCAGGGTTCAGTCATGCAACAGGCTATTAGTTGTCAGAAAATGGGGTTAGAATGACTGTGCTAGAAAGTGCAGTTACATAATTAGTCACGGTCTGGCTATGACATTAGCAACACAGTTGGCAACCTTGACATAGCCTACGACTAGAAGTTGCACGATATGGCTTCATACAGCTTTGTTCCTTTATAACGACTTTCTGGTAGTACTTTATTATAACTTTCATTAACAAACCCTAATGTTTAACAGATCATGAGTTCATGCTCATTCAAATAGTTATAAATGTTATTAAATGATAATTCATACATTAGGCAATGTACTTTTAAACATTTAAAAATGATTTAACAACTGGTTAGTAAGGCATTTTTACTGTTTGTTAGCACATTACTGATGTTGACACTGCATTCACTAATGTCTAGCTGATTAGGAACAAATATCTTTAAATATTAGTTACACATTTTATTTATCATATGCAAGTGTGTGGTCCATGTATTGTACAGTCTGTAAAACTGGTTATTTAATATTCTGGCCTTCTTGTGACACTGCAAGAATTTTTACCAGCTTTCACACTTTGCATATTTTCAAATCAGTTATTCATGAATTGTACATGTTTTAAACAATTTGTCCATTGTAATCATTTATGAATTTTTATGAACCATTTATTCATTACTTGTAAATGTTTTTATAGTATCCAATCTAAAGTTCCAACTCTTTGTGCATTATAAAGGTGCGTAAATTGGTAATTGATGCATTAATAGGTAATAGGAAGCATTTAACATCTATGTCTTGTGAGATTTAGTGACATAATTCCATTAGCTTAGAACAGGCATGAAAAACTATGGGCATTTGTTGTTAGTTTCTCATACCTATATTATTGTTAACTATATTCGGAAATGAAACTTTTTTAGAGGTCTGTTATGATTTCTGTAGAAGTAACATGAATAATATAAAATCTGATATTTGTCAGACCTATATAAGTAATCTAAAGGTTTTTTTTTATAACAAAGTCTTAGCACTACTATTTCTTTATGATGAAATAGGGATATAATTTGTTTTAGAATGTACTGTATTACAAATCTGTAATTTAATCAAACTGAGTTGTTCCTGAGTTGAGTTAATATCGGTTACAAGGATAAAACTAAGCTGTTCAACTACCTACTCCTTGTTGCTTTCTTCAGCAGGGTGCAGACCTGGGGCCTCATGCATAACGCCGTGCATAGAACTCACTAGTACTCACACTAAAACATGGTGTACGGACAAAAGCGTAAATGTGCGTACGCACAAAAAAATCCAGATGCATAAATCTGTGCATATGCCAACTTCCACGTTCTTCTGCTACATAAATCCCGGTCAGCATGAAAAGTAACGCATGTGTACGTGCCTGCTGTCCCGCCCCAACTCCTCCCAGAATTACACCTCTTTGAATATGCAAATCAATATAAATAGCCCAGCATTCTGTGAAAAGGCAATGGCAAAAGCACGGGGGAAAATAGAAGAATTTCAGAGAAGACCAAGAGGAAGCAAGGAAAAACATAATATTTGTTGGCTTTAACAGTGGTATAAACAACACAAGGAAGTTGATCGAGTGACAGTGTTGGAGAAATTCGAAAGCTCAAGTTCACAAAGTCACACAGTGCCCGAAATAAAAAAAGAAGTTGTCAGATATCAAAGTCGTCATGAAAAGGCGTGTCGTAGCCCACCGTCTGAGTGTCATATGAAAGCTTTTTAGGGTACAGAGAAAAGAAAAAAATAGGGACACAGTGGGGAAAAAAGCTTGAAATGTCAACTTTAATCTCGAAATTTCCACTTTAGTCACGTAGTTTATTTTGTCATTAAAGTAGAACATCATAAACTTCATCTTTAAATTGTTTAATTTACTAGTTTCTCAAATACCATCATAACTAAAGCAGCACGTTAAATGTATTTGTTCTTCTATGTGCTCTATGTGTGTGAATCACTATGTGATTCTTAAACTGGCTTTTTCTTCCTCCGACAGGACACAGAATTACATTCATGATATTACACCTCTCTGAATAATTAAAATACTGAGATGTAAACTTGATATCATTTTCATGATGGTAGGAGTTAAAGCATGTTATTAAACATGGGAAACAGTGATATTGATGAACTGCAATCCAGAGATTGTTCCTGCCTCACGCAAGATGCTTGCTGCTTCATGCGTGACCTTCGATGAAATAATTTATTGCAGCAGTACTGTCTCTTTCAAACGTACTAACCCCCAATTCCTGTCCTTCCTTGTCTTTCTCCAAATACCCAATCGCCACACAATCAGCTCTGTAATAGACGTTAAGCCATCTGTAAGCTTAGAACGCCAATTCTTCTAAACTTTTAAGGAACATTGAAATATCTTCATAGTATGTGTTTAATTATTCTATCCATCTATCCTTCCAGCGTCACGTCGGTCCCAGCAAGAATACAAAGCGAGGCAGGAACAATCCCTGAACGGGGCACCAGATCACCGCTAGCGCTGCGCCACCGTGTCCTCACATGTTCAATTATTAACAATATAGATTATTTAAATGATGTTAGCATTTTATCTGTATAATGTAATAAACATATTTTGCTGCATTTCATCTTAAAAATGATATTGTCGTAGGTAAATACGAGCTCTATAAAGTGGCTCAGGTTCTGCAATATTATAACTGTATCGCAAGTTTAAAATGAGGTAATTGTATTTATAAGTACAATCAGTTCTACAAGGAGCACTTGATGGACTGATTGAGTGTGTTTATAGTTCTTGGGATGAAACTGTTTCTGAACCGGGAGGTCAGTACAGGAAAGGCTCTGAAGCGTTTGTCATATGAGAGCAGTTCAAATAGGCAGCATTGCTGAGGCAGCGCATGCTTGACGCTATATACCGATAATTCTCTTTCCAATCAGCTGCTGTAGAGCTGTGATTCCACATTCAGATACAGTGATATAAATACTCCTAGTGGTGCAGTGAGAGTAATATGGAAAAAGATGATCCGCTGTGGCAATCCTTAATGGGAGCAGCTGAAAGAATAAGAACAAGGTGCAGTGAGAGTGACAACACTAAAGCAGCTATGGTATTTGGAATAGTTTGGCCATTCCATGGACCATTATATTGTTACATGTTAATTACAATCTGATGTCTTAAACTAATAAACAATATGCAGTTAATTTAAATGTATTTGATAAAGCCGCGTCAGGGATGTGGATCTAAAAAAGAAAGGGAAATCACACTGGAACAAAAGCACTGCTTTGATGCTGGGTGCCGCCAGTTTGCAAAACTGAGTGGAGAACTTGCGTACGCCAAGGATTTAGCTAGCGTGAAAATGTGAATGGCTTTACGCCAAGTTTAGGTTTTATACATCGCGATGTGAGCGTGGAAACAGGCTTACACAACATTTTTGTGCGTACGCACCATTTATACATGAGGCCCCTGGTCATGCTGCAGCCCAGTGCCTATTAATGCATCAATTACCCATGTACACACCTTTATAATAAATGAATAGTTGCAACTTTAGATTAGGTACTGAAAAAACCTCCACAACTAACGAAAAGATTACAATGGAAATATTGTTTAAAACATCTACTATTCATGAATAACTGATGTGAAAACATGCAAGGTGTGAAAGCTGGCAAAAATTCTTGCAGCGTTACAAGCAAGCCAGACCATTAAATACCCAGTTTTTCAAATTGTATAACTCATGAACCACAAACTTGCATATGATATATACAGCATTTGTAACTAATATTTAAAGATATTTGTCCCTAATCAGCTACACATTAGTGAATGCAGTGTCCACATGAGTAATATGCTATCAAACGGTAATAAATACCTTACTAACCATTTGTTACATTATTTTTAAATGTTTAAAAGTACAGTACCTAATGTATGAATTATCATTTAATAACATTTATAACTATTTGAATTAACATGAACTAATGATCTGTTAAACATTACATAATGCTTGTTAATGCTTTATTAATGAAAGTTATTATAAAGTGCTACTGACTTTTTAGCTCCTTATTTTTCCACCATGGAATTCTCATTAATTTCATACTGCTTCGAAATGTTGGGATAAAGTTGTGCTGCATTTTATATAAAACACGTTTATACACACCGCACGTCTCTTCAACACTCTTCACACTTAAAAGCTTATTCAATTTTATTTTACTTATGTTTTTCTGTATCTGCTTGGAATTTGTATTACTAACAGTTAAATACAGGTTTAATAAACTGTTATAGTTTATGAATGTGAAGTCTGCAGTAACATTGTGAAATTTATTATATTATGGTCACTAATGATTCAAATACATCTATTCCCTGAATCCTATCCTGATTATTACAGAATGATATATCTTGACAAGCTTCCTCACTTGTTGGTGCTTTAAAAAACTGCATTAAAAAAGTGATTGATTAGATCCAAAAAAATCAGGTCTACTTTGCTATGTAGATTAGATTAGATACACTTTATTAATCCCCGAGGGGAAATTCAAACGTATGCCACAGCAAAAACATAGAATGAACAGATATTGACTTAAAATATATGACAATAGAATAAAAACATGTAATACAGTAAATGTTATGCTAAAATAACTGTAGTAGGCAGAGTCTGTACTATCTTCTTATGACTTCTGGGTGAGTGGAAAATGGATGTTCATGGGAAGAAATGATCTGTCTAACAGCAGCAGTCAATAAAGGTCCCCAGAGGTGCTTCTTATTGCACCATGGGGAAATGAGCCTGTGGCTGAAAGTACTCCATGAATCAACGCTGGAAGGGATGGGCAGATTTGATCATGATGTCATCCCATTTTGCCACCATCCTCTTTTCCACAATCACCTTCAGCTACAGGGTCAGTCCTGTGATCAAGATGGCTTTTCTAAGAGGTTTGGTCAGGCATTTTCATCACCTGAACACAAATTCCTTCCCCAGTAGACCACACAGTAAAATAACACATTGGCTACAAGGGACTGGTACAGCATTTCCAGTAGCTCACTGGACACATCAAAAGACATGAGTCTGCTCAGAAAAAAGACTACTTTGACCCTTCTTTACGTGCCATTGTGTTGTCAGACCCGCACAGTCTATTGTTCGTATGGACCCCAGGTACTTATAGTGCCCTCCATAATGTTTGGGAAAAAGACACATTTTTCTTTAATTTACTCCTCTGCTCCACAGTTTAAAATTACAAATCAAACAATTCAGACGTGAGTAAAGTGCATATTACAGACTTTCATTTAAGTGTATTTGCATGCGTTTCAGTCATACCATATAGAAATGACAATACTTTTTTACACTGTCCTCCTGTTTCAGGGCACCATAATGTTTGGGACACAGCAATGGCAGGTCTATTAAAGCCGTCATATTTAGTTCTTCGTCGCATATCCCTTTCATGTAATGACTACTTGAATTCTGCAATCCATAGACATAACCAGGTGCTGAGCATCTTCTCTGGTGATGCTCTGCCAAGCCTCTAATGCAGCCATCTTCAGCTCCTGCTTGTTTTGGGAGCTTGTCCTCTTAAGATTTCCCTTCAGCATATGGAAGGTATGCTATACTGGATTTAAATTTTGTGATCAATGTTCCAAACATTATGGAGGGCACTGTATATTTTTCACCACCTTCACTTCTTACCCCTGGATGATGATGAATCCACCACTAATGCTTTTGTCTCCTCCAGCTTTCTGCATTCTAACTCATCTTCTTTATCAATGTAACCAATGATGGAGGATTCGTCTGAGAACTTCTGTAGATGGCAAGAGCTGGCATTATACTGGAGGTCTGTTGTGTGCAGAGTAAAGGAGAAGGGAGGCAGGAGGAGATCCAATATTACACACCACGATCTCTGACACACAGCCCTTGAGCCTCACAAATTGTCATCTGTTGGTCAGGTAATACTTGAAAGTATTAAAGGGACTGGAGCAATTGAAGAAAATGATCCTGACTGTGGTGCCGGCTTTGTCCAGGTGAGATCTGGCTCTGTGGAGTATATAAATGAGAGCATCCTCGATATCTACACAGTATGTGCCTAGCAGACAAAATGCAGAGGATCAAGATGGTCTGTAACGTGGTTGTCAGAGATTTTTCAGGATGACCATTTCAAAGGTCTTCATAATATGTGTAATGGGAGCAATTGTTCTAAAGTTGAAGAGTGCCATTTCTTAGGCACTGGCACCACATAAAATGTGTTACCCAGTAGGGGAACCTTTTGCAAACTCAAGGAAAGGGAGAAAAGATAATAAAGGACCCCAAAGAACTTATTTGCATATGTTTTCCACACCTTGGTGCTGATTTCATCTCTCTCATCACTTGGTCAACAGAGACAGGAAGTCTGGGATGTGGGAGGGTGTGGAGACCACAGGTGTAATGATACTGGAAGGGAGGTCCTGGGGAGGTACAGTAGTCGTGAATGGAGGATGTGGCAATAGGGAGCCCAAGATGTCCTCAATTGGAACATACAAGCTGGCGGTGATTGGGGAGGACTGGACTTGCAAGTATGAGTCAAACCTATTATAGAACTGGTTCATTTAATGGTCCCTGTCCTTGATCTTCTGCAAATTTTACAGCCTGCTTATAGCCAGTGCAAGTCCTCATTCCATTCCACATTTCCTTTATGCTGTTCTGCTTTTGCTTGTGTTCCAGCTTGCCCTAGTAGCAAACCTTCTCTTCTCGAAGCGGCTTCCTTAGCTCTGATTGTACCCTCTTGATCTGATGTTTATCACCACACCTGAAGACCCTCTTTTTATTTTCTGGTAGGGCGTTCAGGTCCTTTGTAATCCAGTTTGTTATTAGCAAACAACGCATTGTTTTGTGGGAACTGTGTGACTCACAAAGCATATCGCAGTCAGTGTCTTCAAAACCATCCTGCAGAGCCTCCTCAGCCACCCTTGTACATACCTGCACAATTGTGGTGGTGACTGACAGCTACTGCACAATGGGTTTATATGTGGGCATAATCTGAACCAAGTTGTTGTCCAGTCTAACCAGGGGTGTCAAAGCAACAGAGTAATAGGTCCCTTTAACATTGGTATATAACAAGTCCCTGGTCTGATTATTCCTTGCTGTACCACTCACAAACTGGTAAAAACTGCTGAGGGTGGAAGAGAGTGACTCCTTCAAGAGCCCAGAAATTGTAAAGAAAGTGCTGGGTTGATCGGTGAAAAGTATGGTGACTGCAGAATATACTGTGTCCATTATGATTGCTGCATCTGCAGATTGGGGAATGTAAACAACCAACACAAAGGCATGTGAAACTCTCCCAGTGTATAAGAAGGTTATAACCCACCACAAGTAGCTCAACGTCACAGACTTTTGGTTTGATTGTAATGAGTCCACTTTTCATTCACAAAAATGGCAAGTCCACGTCCCTTCTTCTTAGCTCTTTTGCTCCTACTTGCTCTCTGTGTGCAAAATATTAAAACCGTCCAAGGCAACCACAAAGTCCAGAGTTTAGGCTCTCAGCCAGATCTTGATGAAACATATAAGGCTGCGGTGTTTGCATTTCCTGTGGCTTCCAGTTGTAGTGGGGCTACATAGTAGTAATAGTGTTTTCAATGTTTGTGCTGAGTGCGTTTTGTTTCCATCGTCCCGTTTGCTGTTTATCTTGTGTGCGTCAGTGAATGTTGTCCCCGTAAATACAGAGGGGACGGATGATGCAGGGAGACCACAGCCCCAAGATGGAAATTACATCTGGCTCATTACCATATAAACAATCAGGAGGGAACAGACCAAGAGAGGAGAGGAGAAAGACGGAGATTACATTTTCATGACAACGAATCAACTTTACATGCTGTTTTTCACATCGCGCTTTTGTAACCAGTTTGTTTTTCATTCCGCCAGAGACCCCGGGATCGGACTACATCATCCACCACAAGCTGAGGATTCACAGTGAGGTTGCTTCATTTTTTCCAGGAAATTCAAACACATCACTTATCTGTTGACTATTCATCCCTATTCAGGACCTTTGTATACTCGGACTCAATTTCACTATCATTGGCATTTTCCGTATTCATTCATTGTTATTTGTGTTTTGTGTTTGTTGTATGTTACTGGGACAAGGGAGGGTTTGTTATTGTGTATATACAGTATATATATATGGTGTTGTCATGTTGTTGCTTTGGTGGAGGGATATACATACAGTGGAACCTCGGTTCACGACCATAATTCATTCCAAAACTCTGCTCGTAAACCGAGTTGGTCGTGAACCGAAGCAATTTCTCCCATAGGATTGTATGTAAATACAATTAACCCATTCCAGACTGTACGGACTGTATGTATATATATATTTGTTTTAGTTTGTAAGCACAAATATAGTTAATTATACCATAGAATGCACAGCGTAATGGTAAACTAAATGTAAAAACATTGAATAACACTGAGAAAACCTTGAGCAACAGAGAAAACTAACACTGCAATAGTTCGCGCTATAGTGCTAGGAACCGCTTGCTAAAAACACTTTTTTAATGAGTTTTAAGCACAGGGGAAAAAATGAACATTTGAAAAATCCGTAATTTAATAAACCACCAAGAAAAGTAACATTGCAACAATGCAGGCTATGAGCTAATCACTGTAAATAGACCTGAAAACAAAAACAAGCCTTCTCTACCTTAAGCGTCCCTCGCTCGCTCTCTCTCGCGCCTGTGTGTGTGTGCGCGTGCATCTCTCTTTTGCGAGCCTGGAGTGTGTGTCTCTCTAGTGCGCTCCTGTGTGTGTGCGCGCCTCTCTCGCGGGTGCTCCTGTGTGTGTGCGCGGCTCTCTCTGTCTCATGCTGCCTGTGTGTGTGCCTCTGTCTCTCGCACTGCCTCTGTGTGTGTGTGTGTGTCGCGCTCTCTCACTCTCTTTCTTGCTTGCTGCACAGGAAATGCACAGGGAGAGACTGAACATGTACAAACCGAAAGGGAACCTGGCTTGTTCGTATACCGAATGTGTGGTCGTGAACCGAGGCAAAAGTTTGGCGAACTTTTTGGTCGTAAACCGAGTTGTACATGTACCGAGACGTTCGTGAACCAAGGTTCCACTGTATATTTTTTTCTACGTGGGGAATGTGCAGTAGTGTTTTGTTGTGTTCCATTTAATATATTCACTTATTTGACATACCTGTGTAGAAGAAGAATGTTCTCCTCAGCACCATGTATTTTGTGTGTTTAGTAAATTAGAATTTTTATAATAACTATTTTGTAACTTGCCAGTGAGAGACACTTTGGCTTATGAACTAACAAAAATATGTTATTCCAGGTTTCAGGAGAAATAGTGTCCAGATGAATAAAATGTAAGCTGTTTCTTGTTTTTCCCTTTCTCAGAGTGAATGTTTCAGGGACAAGGTCACAAGGCTGCAGAAAGTACATGTGGTTTATGCAAAGGCGTCTCTCCTGTGCTCAGCTTCCAAAACACAGATAATGCTTAGCTCAACAGACATATTGTTTAACTTTACTGTTTTGATAAGGATGTTCTTTCTGTCTTATTAATCATGAGATGCTGAAGTATAAAAAACTCCTCCTGGCTTTTAATCAGGGTTCAATTGAGCTTTGCGGCAATAAGTTATGCTCTTTTGAATCTCTACTTACTGCGACTCCGAATGAATAAATAAAGTGAATTGAGAAAATATTATCTGTCTGCTTTCCAGTGTGCCTTTTTCGTCCACAGTTTTTGGCGCCCGAACGTGGGGCAGGAGACGGCAGACGACTCCCTGGGCGGGTTCGTCCAAGTGGACCGATTTCCGCGGATCGAGGACCAGCTCCGGTAAAAGTTAGGACTGGCCAACCTTGGGCGTTTTCCTGCGTGGGGAGTCGCTGACCTCCTCCTGACCGAAACGAAAAGCAACTGGATGGGATTTTTCCAGGCAGGCAGAAGGAGTCGTGGTGAGTAGATTCGGGGGATTCCCGTTGGTTTGACTGGTGTGCTGGAAGAAATAGAAGTATACGGGGAAAAGAAAAAAGAAAATAATAATAAAAGAGAATAAAAAATAAAAGCATGCTGAAAGAATAGAGAATCATACCGTATCGACCTAGAAGGGTTTTAGGGATTCATAGAGAGTGATGGCACAGTGTGAATGCTAGTAAGTCATCCCTTAAGAATTCGAGTAGAAAGGACCGAGTGGCACGTTCCTATATTAAGAGGAATAGGGGTGAAAGGGGCAGTTAGAGTACGTGTGAAATTTGGAAGAGGGGAGGTTGATTTCCACTTGTCAACTGGTTGATTCCGGGGACGACAAGTGGGACGAGAAATAATCGGGGATTGAGTTGCTCTCTGTTGAAGGCCTGCCGCTTACTATGGGAAATTATAATGGCACGCCAGTCAAACAGGTCCCCCAGGGTCCTCAAAACCTAATGTTAGAAGGATTATTTTCAGAGAATCACCAGGCTCCTAGTACACCGTCAGGATTGAAAGCGGGTCCCCTAAACAGTTAATAGAGAAGCAGACTGGGTTGGATTTAAAAAGGCATGTAAGAAGTGGAATAAGCAGAGGCGTAACAACCTGCTGGCTGCTGAAGTCAAAACACAAAAAAGACAAGGAAGAATTATTGCTAGCGTTGCAGAAAGTGAAGATAGAGACAGCGCCCAAGCCTGAAAGTAAAAGAAAGCAGACCGAAAAGAAAGACCCCCTATACCCCATAATCTGTCCACCCCCTCCTTACCAAAACTCCCCTGCTTCCACCTCCTGCACCCTCTTCTCCAACAACACCCCTGTTAACAGACGAACCGTCTGGAGCAGGTTTTTACGATGAACAATATCATTATGACCCATCCTCACATATTGACCCTGAGGAAGATAATTCAGATCATTCACAAGATGCTACTGGATTGTAATGGCAGAAATTAAAAGAGTCATCTGTCTCCCAGCGCACGAGCAGTCGGTGGACTGCAATTTGTGGAGCCGTTACAGCAGCTGGATAACATGTATGAAACAAATGTTGCAGAGTGGACACAGGTGCTCCGTCGACAGCTGAGCACCACATGGGCAACTGTAAATCACGGTGATCATACCGGTGTCCCTTGGTGTTGGAATGAAGGTCCTTTCCTCGCCCAGTGAGAGCCTTTGAAAGGAGCCCTGGCAGAAAAATATAAAAAGGGCACAAACTGGTCACTACTTTCAGCCGGCTCACCGATTGCAAGATCTGATGGCTAATCACTCTGGGCTAGACAATATAAACGATAGAACTCATGCTGCAGTGCCTCCTTTCATCTCGAGACTGAGAAGTGCCATTCAAAGCAAAGTCTGCACGTCCTGAAAAAAGGCTGGAAGACCGCAACGTTCGAGGAAGACAAGCGTCATGCAGAGCATGCTGACAGACAGACTAAATTAAAAGAGTCAGAGACACAGACCAAACTTTTGGCTGCACAAATAAATTATTATACTGGAAGAACTGACCTGGCTAGGGGGAGAGGACGCGGAAAATTATTTGGAGGTCGAGGGCGAGGG
This sequence comes from Erpetoichthys calabaricus, assembly GCF_900747795.2. Lineage (NCBI taxonomy): Eukaryota > Metazoa > Chordata > Cladistia > Polypteriformes > Polypteridae > Erpetoichthys > Erpetoichthys calabaricus. Next base: position 28,306,540 of record NC_041408.2, on the reverse strand, counting down.
CACAGAAAAGGACGTGGGTTCCATTTATCAAACCCTAATAATCCTTTTGCTCAGATGCCTAACCCTTCGGAGCAGACGCCAGCGTCATATGCCTGCCGCTGCTGCGGTGAACTTGGACATTTCAGACGCAACTGCCCACACAAGCGCCTCCGTCACCCCCTCTCCCTGAGCCTAATAACATTCCTTGGTCCTAAGAAATATCAGGGACCCCAGCCACTTTTTCCAGTTTCCTTTGCTTACTCGTCATGCTGAAACTGATCTTTTATTGACTTTAATGGCAAAGAAACTGCCTTTGAAATGGACACAGGAGCCACGCGCTGAAGGAGGTTCCTGTGCAATTACAGCTCAGCATTAACAGTTTCATTATTGACTCGTTGCTTTCTGTTAAATCATTTGTGCCCTGTGAAACTGCTGGGATGGGATCTTATGACTTAATTGTCAGTCTCAATTTTCTTTAACTGAACAAGGATTTTTGCTGCTCCATTCCTAAGCTCCTGTGCCACACTTCACACCCCAAGCCCTCTTTTACAGCCTGGACCCTGAACATCTCCCCGCACACCTTCCTCTTGAAAGCCCTTCATTCTTTCCCCTCATGCCTATTTTCCTCACTTACAAGTCCCGGACACCCTGCCTTGTACTGCCCAGTATTTCCCTACTGAAGTGGACACACCTTGGTTAGAATTTTTTCTTTCCTCCAGCACATGCCCTGAAACTTTGCACATTCCATGCATTTTTGTTGTCTACTAAAGCTGTTGCTTCAGTGCACCTCACATATTCACAAAGCGTTTTCTGTTTAGGAGATTCGGTTCCCCATGTTTCCTTAGCACTGTGGTCCCAAGGGAAAAATTGATTATGGAAGGATAGCACACTGAGCCACTGGTGATTTTCTCAAAATCTTCCTTCCGCCCGTACCGTGTCCAGGATCCTCTGTCTCCAGAGGCAGAGGCTGGCATCGCCGCCGTACATTCTGATCTCGTGAGGCGAGGAGCGATTATTCCAATTACATACTTTCCAGTCAACTCCCCCATTTTTTCCTGTAAAAAAAGGCTGACGGGTCCTATGACAAGTTAACTCTGTGGTTTTTTTCCTAGAACACCTATTGTTCCTAATCCATCCACTATTCTTTCCACGATACCCCCATCCGACCGGTACTTCTCTGTTCTTGACCTTGCTAACGCTTTCTTTTCCATTTCCCGTGCACCCTGATTCTCAATCCTGGTTTGCTTTTACCTTTCAAAACCGCCGATGGACCTGGACCGTCATGCCTCAGGGATATACTGAAGCCCCTTGTGTTTATGGTTTTGGCCAGAAAAAGATAATAAATTGATACAGTATATAGATAAGAAAAAAGAAAAGAAAAATAAATAAACAACAAGTGCACATGATACTCAGAAAATTGCTATTCTTTTTAGGTGAAAATGGCCATAAAAAAGTGTTGAAGAGAAAAAAAAAAAAAAAAAAAAAAAAAAAAAACTGCAGTTACTTCAAGCTATCGTTAAATATTTAGGTCATGACATTTCTTGCGATACAAGAGCTCTCTCTAGCGGCCGTTTAACCATCATTCAAAACCTTCCAAGACCGGTCACAAAACAACAGGTTAAGTCAGCATATTTCTCTGTGGCTGCATAGCTTTTGGTGGGAATGTTTTCTTGTTGTGGAGTTGTGCTGTGTGTTTCCCGAGATGGATTATTTTTGTTTGCAGTTGGCATTTGGGTCGCCACGGAAATTAGTGTTTCCTTGTTGTCGCTGACCCGGTTCCGCCTCAGACTTTTCCATGATCTGGAGGCTAGCATGTATGGCACCACGGTGAGATGAATTCCTAATTTAAAAGTAGTACCAGCTTGCGGCCTAAGAAGTTGTTTGATTGTAAGTTTTTCAGGAGGAGCACAGCCTTTACAAAATCTAGCTAACACTGCGATCTGGCTGCATGCAGTGGTATAGCAGGCTGACAAGGCTCTATGTGATTAAAAACAAATAAATAAATAAATAATAATAATAATGCATTACTCTCACTAACTATATTCTCGTCCATTCACTGTGTTCGTGGACGAAAAAGGGGGGATTAATGAATGCAGTTTTAACGCAACCACATACAGACAAACAAAGTGCTCATGAGCCCCCTAACAGTAAAGGTACCTCACACCGTTCGTTCTATTTTAGTAGAGGATTTAAGACCAGCGCTGGCAAACCGATCCAACATCAAAAACTGATTGAATCCCTCTTAGAAGCTATAACTAAACCATCAAAGTTAGCGATCGTTAAATGTCAAGCTCACATAGGAAAACAAGATCCTGTCAGCAAAGGAAACGAATTAGCTGATCACTTTGCTAAACAGGCTGCATAAAATAACACACCAATCTCTTTATTCCAACAGAGAAATAACCAGGACCCTGATAATCAACTTGTTTCTTTACAGAGTGCAGCCACGGACAGAGAAAAAAGAAAATAGTCCAAAGAATGGTCCCTCTCTTATGGAGTCTGGACCCATAGGCAAACTAACAAACCTTTCCTCCCAAAGGCTTCTTTCCCAGGTATGGCAAAAATCGCTCATGGTCTAGACCATGCTGGAAGGGACGCCATAATTCAGGATGTTGAAAAACACTGGGAAGCTGCAGGCTTTTCTACATATGCAGAGCAGTTCTGCAGACGCTGTGCATTATGTCAAAAGTCTAATGTAGGAAAGGGCACCCAGGTACGTTCAGGTAAGTCCCGCCGTTACACCTAATCCAATGGGTCCGTTTGAACACCTCCAAATGGATTTCATTGAACTAACTCCGTCTAAAGGTTATCGTTATTGTCTAGTAATTGTTGATGTGTTCTCCCGATGGGTAGAACTTTTTCCTGCTAAACACGCTGATGCTAAAACTGTAGCCAAAGCTTTAATCAAAGAAATTATTCCTAGGTGGGGCATACCACAGAAATTGCAAACTGACAATGGCACCCTAACATCTAAATTAGCCAAAATCTGTGAGCAGACAAATTTATCCTGGCCAGACACTTTGCCTCTGGCCTTAATGAGATTGAGGGCAAGAACACACCGGCAATTAGGACTGTTGCCGTTTGAAATTCTGACCGGACACCCATGCCTGTGGGCATGGTTATGTGAAATGTTAACCTGCATACTGTGGACAATGATCTTCTCTCTTGTCTTACAGGTCTCCGAGCTTCTCTGAAAGAAGTCCACGAGCAGGTTAACCAGGCCTGGAGGACTAGTCTTCCATCTAAAGACACGCCGATTCCCTTAGGCACTTGGATCCTCGTCCATGACACTCGGACGAAACATTGGCATCAGCCGAGGTGGAGAGGACCGTTCCAAGTTCTTCTATCCACACCACATGCAGTGAAAATGGAAGGATTGCCCGCCTGGATTCACGCCTCACATTGCAAGAGATGGCACCCTTGATTGCTGTGCTACTATGCTTTCTTTTCCCTTGTCTACTGCCCTGGTCACCTTGACTTTCCTGTTAGGAATCACCACATCAGTACAGGTTGATTTCTGCTCTATTATCAACTGTGGGACTGGTCGACAAGCCCAGTGGACCTGGTCTGACAAATACGTGTGTATGACTGTTACGAAGTATTATTGGGGAAGTAACTGTGACACCTGGCAATGGGTTTTTGCTAACACTGGAACTGAGGACTGGGGTTCTCAACCTTTTGAGGCCCAAAAATACGGTTTGAAAAATCGATTTTCTATCATAAAAGGACATGCTTCTCATAAATGTGTTGACAACCATTGTAACCCCTTGATCATCATTTTGAAGAACTCCTCTTTACATGACTCAGGAACCTATATATTAGGGGCATATGTATCTGGAACAGACCCTTTAGGGAGATTTCTAATTAAGATTGACAATCCTGTTACTAACACCTCATTCTCCTGCACACACACCTGTCTCCCCAACTTCTGGTTCAGACTTTTCTTCTGTTAAGATTATGAATATTTCCACCCTCTCATCCACTTTTTCAATTGAAACTGGCTATGGCGATCAGAATCGTTGGTTACAGTGGGTATTATATTCGGCTAAGCAAGTAAATCAATCTGATTGCTACGCCTGTGCTACGGCCAGGCCACATTTGGCTACCGTCCCTTTCCCTCTTTCTAATATTTACCCTGTTGGTCTTCCTTGTCTCCTTGCCCTTTTTACCTCTCCGTCCACACCAAAAGACTCTAACTGCATTACACTTTCTCTCCTCTTTCCCCCCCCACTTCTCATATGACTCCCCCGATGTTCCAGTCTCATGAAGGCAATTATACCTGCTTCTCTAGTAATTATAGTTCCCCTTTCCAAAGTACTAATGTTGGTCATATCCCTTCTTCCTTCTGTTCCCAGACTTTCCAGGTTAACTCCACCTCATTTAATTCTACATTATCACTTTTCCCGTTGACACAGTCCACTCCGCGTGCTGATGTTTGGTGGATGTGCAGTACATTAAAATTACTTGATATTCTTCCCCCTGTTTGGACTGGCACATGCGCATTAACCCAACTTGTTATGCCTTTCCGCCTCCTCCCTTTGAATTCTCCTCGCATGTCGTCCAGCTCTGGCCGACGTCGTCGACCCCGCTCTGCTGACCCCTCCACATTCTCTCTTCACGGCCCTGGCGTTTACTTTGATTCCATTGGTGTCCCTCACGGAGTCCCTGATAAATTTCAAGCGCGAGATCAAGTTGCTGCCGGATTTGAGTCTATTTTCCCCCAAGTTACAATAAATAAAAATGTAGATTAGATTAATTACTTATATTACAACCAACAGCGTTTCCTGAATTTTACTAAAGAGGCTGTTGAAGGGATACATGAACAGCTTGATAGAACATCTCTTATGACTTGGCAAAATCGATTAGCATTAGATATGCTCCTTGCTGAAAAGGGGGGTGTATGTGCTATGTTTGGTGATGTGTGCTGCACTTACATCCCTAATAATACGGCTCCCGATGGATCAATCACCGTGCTTTGCCAGGTTTAACTGCCCTTTCAAATAAATTAGCTACCACTTCTGGCATTTCTAGCCCCTGGGGCTGATGGCTCAGGTCAGTTTTTATTTCACTGGCCGTTGCTTTTATCATTCTGTTGCTTGTGGCCTGCTGTATAGTCCCCCTAATTAGATATATTGTGTCCCAGTATTTCACTGCCTCCGTGGCCAAGGCTTATATGTTACACGAAGAATGCATGCTTCCCATTTCTTCCTCCTTTCCTTCCACTCCTTCCCCTTCTCCTACTCTCTCCCTTGTTACTCTTATGTCACCCATATTTTTGTTGGTTCAAAAAGGGGGGAATGTAGAAGAAGAATGTTCTCCTCAGCACCATGTATTTTGTGTGTTTAGTAAATTAGAATTTTTATAATAACTATTTTGTAACTTGCCAGTGAGAGACGCTTTGGCTTATGAACTAACAAAAATATGTTATTCCAGGTTTCAGGAGAAATAGTGTCCAGATGAATAAAATGTAAGCTGTTTCTTGTTTTTCCCTTTCTCAGAGTGAATGTTTCAGGGACAAGGTCACAAGGCTGCAGAAAGTACATGTGGTTTATGCAAAGGCGTCTCTCCTGTGCTCAGCTTCCAAAACACAGATAATGCTTAGCTCAACAGACATATTGTTTAACTTTACTGTTTTGATAAGGATGTTCTTTCTGTCTTATTAATCATGAGATGCTGAAGTATAAAAAACCCCTCCTGGCTTTTAATCAGGGTTCAATTGAGCTTTGCGGCAATAAGTTATGCTCTTTTGAATCTCTACTTACTGCGACTCCGAATGAATAAATAAAGTGAATTGAGAAAATATTATCTGTCTGCTTTCCAGTGTGCCTTTTTCGTCCACACCTGCTTTTGCATGCTTGTGTAAACCGTTGATTGTGGGGAAAATTTCATTTTTTAGAGGTACGGCTTGATATAAGATTCATCTCAGTAATTTATCCAGGCTACAGGTCTTGGAAGTGTAGCTGCCGGCTGGGTAAGGAGTCGGCCGTTACACAGTCAGTGAAGAGAGCTCGTCTGTTTTGCTCACCAGCAATCTTATATTACTCCTAATGGTAAAAGGCAGGTAAGGTCTGTACAGTCAACTCTAATAGCGAAGCTGGGCTCCCACTCTCTTCCCTTTTTTGGGTTGCTCTGTTGGGAAGTCCAGTCTGCCTTGAGGCAATGGGCACAGGTCCATCAGGTGTTGTCACCTGTGGATGAATGCTAGTCTTTCATTATGGATTTTGGTATCCATGGGAAAAATATGAAGATGAAGATATTTAACTTGGTTAATTAATTATCAGTCTTGCCTTCAAAAATGCTGGTAATTAATCAAATAATTCGGTAAGGCTCCTACTTTATTTACCTTGTCTTTCTCTGTTGTTGGCGCCTCTAGCTGGTTTCCAGCTCAAGTCAACTGAAGCCAAATCATTTTTAAAAAAAGAATAATATAACTTCTTGGTAAACAGAATGTGGACAGTAGGGGCGCTCCAGCTCCTCAAACACCCAACACAGACAGACACAGGGCACAAGTTAAAAGCACAAAGAGCCTTTATTGTGGAAACCTCAAGTCCATTTGGCACATTTGGTCAGAAAGATGTGAGTTCAACTCTCATTTATGCCTTTGTGATCAGAAGAAGCACAGGCTGACATTTGTACGAACTGCAGTTCAGCCACATATATTGGAATATAAATTGGGGGATGATGAAGCTGGATGTCTGACTCCCTGATAAATCTGCTATCTTAACAAGCCTTGAGTGCCACTAAAGCCTAGCAGAATGGACAATGTCCACTTTGTCCTACAGCTAAGGTCCAAAAACAGTAGCTGATGGTAAAAACAACAACAACAACAAACAACATGGGAGCATCTTTAGCTGGCAGCCACTCAAGGCTGCATTGTAATACTAATCCAGTTAATATTTGGGTAATTAAAGCCCCTCATAAATATAATATACCCCTCTAACCTTGCCTTTGTAATATTATTAAAAACATAAAAAATGAAACTGCTGTCTGCATATTTCTACAAAACACTCCTAATATGAAGCCTCAATTCATAATGCTGTTTCATTAAACCTAAACATTCTCACTAAGCTGTCTCATACACCATTTAAATGAAAACTTGCATTTAACTTCAATTTCACTTAAATGGAGAATCCAATATTTTTTGATTTTGCCTGTCTAGGTGTCTGTATTGTACCCGACCCCATCTCTGTTATTTAGCCAAGTTCCAGTTATTCCTATTATATAATTGTTATGTGCAGCTACACATTAATCCAACTCATTTATTTTATTAGCTTTTAGGCAAGAAATGTTTAATGTATTACTTTACTTTTACATAACAACCGTTATGCTCGGAGTGTAGTTTTGATAGTACTTCTATCAGAACTGTGCTTTACTTATTGAAATATGACATGCATGGTCCATGCAATTTACAAAAAAGAATCTTAATTTTGAGGTCATATACATGGAACATTTTTTCTTTCTCTGTATTTTAACAAATTGATCAATGCCAACACAGAACAATACATTTGAGAATCACATGACTCTTAAACACTAATTAGGATTACAAGCCATTAGTCTGTAGAAAGTAACAAGAACAATGAGCCTGACTGCATTATCAAGTGTTGTGAATGAGGCCAACCCTTTAATTTAAATTATGATCGATCAATGAGCTTTAAAAATACCCCCATGGGTACTTTTTTGTAATCTGAGCTGTTTTATTATTTGGAAATTCGACAATAAGTATTTGATAAAACTAAAAATAAGTGCAATAGCAGTAAAGTATTGCAAAGCACAGTTTACCGTAACAAAAACTTGTATCTTAGCTTTTAAATCCCAGCTGAAGACTCACTTCCTCAGTGTAGCTCACCATGACTAGAGCTGCTGATTAGCTGTGTATACTGCATCTCTGTTGTTAGGCGTTAGCACTAAAATGTAAGTAATATGATATTTATAAACTGTTACTAACTCTCCCCTATTCTTTTTCTATTCTTTGTATTTGGATGTGGCACTTGGTGCCACTGCTCTACTGCCAGGTTGTTGACCTGCCTATGGAAAAGTCATCTCTTATAAAGGAGCACTGGAACAACTGGGTAGAATGGTCCTTCCATCTGATTGGCCGGCCCAGCACTGACTGCACTGTAGTTTGGCCAGTAGGGGAATGTAGCTGTTTGGATGAGGACTCCAGGACTCTCACTCTGTCTGGCTTGTCTGATTCCTTTTCTGCAATCTGGACATGGTTCTGCAATTAACTCTTGGACAGAATTTGTTGATTTTCTTTTACAGTATGTTGTTCAGTTTTTACTTGGATGTTGATGTACTTTAACAAATCTGTATCCTCATATGTGATAGTTCTGTATTTATGGAGTGGTATAATCTATTTTTTCATCTTATCTTGAGAGTTGCCACGTCTGCACTTGCACTTGGTGATCAACATTGTACAACAACAGAATAGTTTCTACTGTTGTGTTGAATCTCTGAGGTGGCCATGATAAAGTGACGATCTAGCTCTGTGAAGAGCATAACTTGTGTTCTGTTTTGTGTGATTTATTTAAACCATTTCTGACACCCATTAATGCTTTCTCTGAATTAGAAGATCTAATTAATAAAATTTTAGTATAAACATCTATATCATGAATAAATCTTTCCCAAGATTTTTTCCATTTTTTTTTTTTTGGGAGTTTTTTCTTGTCTTCTTAGGGAGTCAAGGTGGGGGGGGGGGGGGGGGTGGTGGTGGCTGTCAAAGCATACGAAACTATGTACAAATTGATAATATTAGTTATTATTATTATTAATATACTTTTACATTTATATAGCACCTTTCCCATGTTCAAAGAGCTTCAAAGAAATTCAAAATGGACAACAGGGAATAAACAACATTGGGTACAAATAATATCTGCATAAAACACTAAATAAAGAGAAATACAAGAAACACAAAGATTTGAATTAGAATAAGAGGCAATAAATAAGAATAAAAATACAAAATATTGTATATAAAGTACTACAAGAAAATCTTGAACAAATTAGATAAATTGTGATACAAAAACAATCCTGAGCACCTGATAAAGAGGGTAAAGAGAAGGGAAGGGTCAGAATGTCAGGGTGAGTTAAATGCCTTCCTGAACAAATTAATTTTTAGTTGTTTTTTAAAAGAATGATTTGAGACAGCCGGCAAGTCCCAAAAGAAAAACAAACACAAACAATAAGTGTATATACAGAAAAATTGTCGGTCGCCCTGAATAAAAATGCTGGCAGGAAGATACTACACAACAACACAGTCCTCCAAATAGTACAATCCACAAAAATATTTACAAAGAAAATAAATCCAGTGTATAGTATATAAAAAAGTGCACCACATACCTAATATGTGGGACATAGCAATGGAGGAGGTCACTGATGTAGTCTGGTGCAAAGCCATTTAAATCTTTGCAGGTTAGTAATAGGATTTTATATTCTCAGTTAAAAGGAGACAAGACACAACCTAATGAAGATTTTGATGATGTTAAGATACTCCTCAAAGTTCTAGGTAGAAGGATTGAGAAAGTGCTTTCTTCTGTAATACCACAAGACCAAACAGGATTTATTAAAGGCAGACACTTAACTTGTAACTTTTGGCATTTGTTTAATGTAATATACTCACCCATAAAATCTAACACAGCAGAGATTTTATTATCTTTGGATACAGATAAAGCATTTGATATGGTTGAATGGGACTACCTATTCATCACATTGCACAAATTTGGGTTTGGCCTGAACAGTTGTGCATGGATAAAATTACTATATACCAGTCCAGAAGCTTCTGTCTGTATTAACGTGATCTTAAACTACTTAAAACTAGAATAATAATAATAGATACTTGACAAGGTTGCCCTCTACCACCATTGCTTTTTGCAATTGCCATTGAGCCATTGGCCCATCACTTTCAAAATGCATTAGAGGTAAAGGTATTATCAGAGAAGGAAAGTATCACTATATGCAGATGATATGGTACTGTATATATCAGACCTACAAACATCCTCTGCGGTGGGTTGGCACCCTGCCCGGGATTGGTTCCTGCCTTGTGCCCTGTGTTGGCTGGGATTGGCTCCAGCAGACCCCCGTGACCCTGTGTTCGGATTCAGCGGGTTGGAAAATGGATGGATGGACAAACATCCTTACCAGTAGTCCTTAATGCACTAGCAGAATTTCAAAAGAAATCAGGACTCAAAATCATTTCTGGGACACATGTGTTGGGCAAACACCAAATTAACATAATTTTGGACAAAAATCTGTCCTATCAGATAGCCTTGGTGCCCCAATCACTCCTAGCCCTTTAACAGCTGTGTTTGGCGTACTCCCAGATGGGCTTAAAGTCGAGAAGGACAGCTTGATTATAATTACCTATACCACACTACTAGCATGTAGACTTATCTTGCTTTACTGGAAGAACTTCAGCTCACTTTTTATAATTCAATGGGTAACTGATGTTCTATACTATCTGAGACTGGAAAAAATCAAATTATTTTTTAGAGGATCTGTTCAAAGCTTTTTTTTAAAATATGGTAAGATTTAATTAATAAAATTTTAGTATAAACATCTATATCATGAATAAATTACATTCTCCCTTCTTTGTTGTTTTTAAAGATTTGCTCTTGCTTTTGGCTCTCTTCTCTTTCTGTTGGGTGGAGGTTGATTTCTTAAGTTTGTCGTGATTGTATGTAATGTTATTTTCTTCATTGTACAAGATAGTATTGATCATATGGAATGTTATATTTTTCAAACAAAATTAAAAAAAAATTTATATTCAATCCTGTAAGGACAAGGAGTCAGTGAGGCCGAAGTGGGATGGGTGGTATGTGATTGTTGCTGTGGGTTTGTGTAAGGACTCTTGCAGGAGAGTTTTGAACCAACTGAAGCTGTGGTAAGAGAGTAGTAGGAGGACCTGCAAGTAGGTTGTTACAGTGATCAATGCCAGGTATAATAAAAGCATGGAATACAGTAGTTTCTGAGTATCACAAAAAGAGAGGGGCGAGCAAACACAAGTTATGTTATGGAGGTGAAAGTTTCTTCAAGTGATTTATACGTGTGGAATATGCTGCAGTGCTGGTTGAAGCTGATTTGGAGCCCAAGATACTGCTGATGGACGTTGCCCCTTGTTGTCCACAGCAGATAGTAAGTATTATTAGTCTTCAACAACCTCTAGGGGGAGTTCTCCCTCTGTGTCCAGAGCGCGCACACCTTCAATAGCACAAACAGAAACCCTTTTTGTGCATGTAGAAGAAGAATGTTCTCCTCAGCACCATGTATTTTGTGTGTTTAGTAAATTAGAATTTTTATAATAACTATTTTGTAACTTGCCAGTGAGAGAAGCTTGGCTTATGAACTAACAAAAATATGTTATTCCAGGGTTCAGGAGAAATAGTGTCCACATGAATAAAATCTAAGCTGTGTCTTGTTTTTTTCCTTTCTCAGAATGAATGTTTCAGGGACAAGGTCACAAGGCTGCAGAAAGTACATGTAGTTTATGCAAAGGCGTCTCTCCTGTGCTTAGCTTTGAGAACACAGATAATGCTTAGCTCAACAGACATATTGTTTAACTTTACTGTTTTGATAAGGATGTTCTTTCTGTCTTATTAATCATGAAATGCTGAATTATAAAAACCCCTCCTAATTTTTTCTCGGTGTTCAATTGAGCTTTGCGGCAATAAGTTATGCTCTTTTGAATCTCTACTTACTGTGACTCCGAATAAATAAAAAAGAGAATTGAGAAATATTATCTGCCTGCTTTTCAGTGTGCCTTTTTCGTCCACATGCATATACCCCGACATTTGATGTATGGAGCATGCTCACTTTTACTTTCACTAATATCACTCAGCGGGTAATGACGCCCACTCAGTATCATCACAGTTCATCACACAGGGGGCAGGGGCAATAGTCCTCAGGTTTACTTTCATTAATGGTGCCCATTTATTATCATCATATTTTGACAGCGATTTCCCTCTCAGGAACGTGCATGCCATTAAAAACAGAAATGCTGCCTTTTTTATACAGATCAAGCACATTATCACACTTCTACAACCCAGTGAGGGGTGTCCGGAGTGGGTGCCTTCTGAAACACACACAGAAGCGCATGCCCCTTAACTTTCATAGCCATTCACATGATTCACTTCACCATTAACATGATACACTCTTTATCAATTAATGTAAAGCATGGTGTAATTCAGCTAAAAATGGTAGTTTTCACTAAGATTATCCAAAATATATCTGGGACAAAACCTAAATAGTAAAATAAGTCATTAGGCACCTTCCTTAGTAGGTCAAATGAATTGGGAATGCCCACAAATACAGTATATACTCGCATTTAGGTTCTCCCGCAGATTAGTCGGGGCTTGATATTACAGTATCATTTCTGGTATTTTATAATGTCGGTCGTAGCGGAAAACTCACGCTATTGGTCCAAGAGATTATGATATACTAACGCCTACCTGAGAGAGTGACCACGGAGAACACGGCCTTTATTTTCTATGTATTGTGCCTACATGACCACACAGTAATACCCAAAGTAACGTTTGCACTATTTTGTGTTTTTTGTATCTCACACCCTCATACACCTTTATCGTAAGAGCATTCCTTATCTACGATGGATTGTTCGATCAGAAGAACATAGGAAGCTGGTTTTAAATTAAAAGTTGTTGAAGTGGTTAAAGAAATTGGTAACTTTGCTGCTGCAATGAAATTTGATGTGTTAGAGAAACTGATACGAGATTGGAGGAGGCAAGAAGATGTAAAGAAAAAAAATTAAGTGTTGCATTTTTGAACGGGCATATAAGTCAGGGTCTGATTTTATGATCGATTTTTTCGGTTTTATACATGAGTATATATGATAATTCCTGGCAATACTGGAAATTAAGGTTAAAGCTATCATATGTAATAATGTACAACCTTAATTTAAGATTATAAAATGATTTTTTGGTTTTCAAGTCCCGACTTATATGAGAGTGTATACGGTAATTTTCTTTGCTTGGTTATTTTGATTTGTATTCTGGTAATGGTGTTATTAGTGAATGGTGCTATGTAATATATATTTAAAAACTATGGTACTTTCTTGGATACTTATTATTGTGACATTATCATCTTTACTGTTTCAGATATAAAACAAGTTTAAAGTGTTACTCATTCTATTATTTAACTCTCAGATGAACTTTGCTTATTTATTTATTTATTTATTTGTTTGTTTGTTTTTTACCACTTTGTCAACAAAATTAAATATTTGAAAGAAGAAATGAAATAAATTAGGATTTTAGAAATACACCTGATCACCTGCCTTTTCAATTTTTAAAAAATTTTGCAATTATCTGAAAGCTGTTCAAGTACAACAACCCTGCATAGAAGTGGGATGAGGTGAAGAGGATTAAGAAAAGAAGACCTATAATTTCAAATTAAGCCAAACTAAGGCAGAGGTAAAGAACTGTTATTACAAACGTGAATGCAAACTTCAAAACACATGTTAACCCTACTATTAAGACTGCAGTTTTTCACATAAGAAATATTGCAAAGTTTAGCTCTCTTGAAACATCTGAAGATACTGAAAAATTAATTCATGGTTTTATTTTCAGCCAGCTAATAACTACCTAAGAAAGACATCAGTTGTCCAAAGCTACTATAAAATACAGCAGCATGAATCTTATTCAGTAAAAGAAAATTCAAACACATCTCATTGGTCTTAATTCATTACCTGTGTCCCATAGAATTCTTTTGAAAATAGTATTAATCATATGACCCTCCTGATAGTTTGGGGAGCCTGTCCCCTGATATTTCCAGACATAATCTTAGAACCTCAAATGCTAGTGATCTTATTATTTAAGACAATTTCACCCTGTTTCACTTCCTTCTATTGCCTCTCCTCACCTTCCCCCTGTGTAACATTACTTCTGCTTTTGTGAATTGTCATTTCTAAATGGTGTGACTGAAATGTATGCAAATCCCCTTAAATGAAAGTCTGCAATGTGCACTTTAATCATGCCTGAATTATTTCATTTATAACGTTAAACTGTGGAGCGGAGGAGTAAATCAAAGACAAATGTGTCTTTGTTCCAAACATTATGCACAATACTGTTGTCTTCCACCAACAATGCAGCCATTGTTTCTGAAATGTTTCAAAGTTGCAAATATTTTAAACACATATTTGTTTATTTTTTTATTATTCAATCATTCAATTTCCTAAACCAGCCAAAGCTCATGAAAGTCAGAAAGTACAAAAAAGTTTAGGCACACAAACCACAGGGCTCAGCCACTAATATAGGGGAAATTAAGTTTCACCAATCAGCCCAACGTGCACCTGTTTGGGATGTGGCACAAACCTGAGAACAGGAACAATACACATGCAGATATGTGGAGAATGTGCAGATTCCAATAGACAGGGGAAAGTGAAACTGAAATTCTAAGAATGGGAATGAGCAATGCATGCCTATGTGTGTACTGTTGAACCACCATCTTAAATAGGGATAACACAATGGTGTCAAATGCTTTGATAACATAAAAAAAACGATTTGCAACAAATGTTACTATAAACAATATGGCCTCGGCCACAGCTAGATGATATTTTGTGAAATACCAATGGGTTCCTAATTTTAAAAGGACTCTTGCTGGATGTGAACAGTAACACATGCTAAGTCCAGGTTTTCTTATCTGTTAGTGTAATTTGCCTACCATATATTATAGATTTTATATTTTTTTATTTATTAGGAAGTTTTTCAAAGCACAAAGAACCAACGTCATATGCACTGAACTCTTCCCAGAATTAAATGGTGCTTTGACAAGCAATGGTTCTGTCGTGATCTGAGAATCCTGAAAGCACAGGTAACCAAAAACAATTCCAAAGTTGCCCATTGGGTGGGAAAAAAACAGCTGAGACGAATCTTCATAAAAACAAATGATTTATTTTCACAAAAGACTGTGCAAAAACCCAGGGCTCCAGAGAGCACAAGGACATGCCTGAAAAGGCAAAACAGAATCCAAAAGTTGTGGTCGAAAACAGAGTTAAGGTTCAAAAAATAGCAAAAACACAGTCCTATTGTGAAATCCAGAGGCGAAGCCAAAAACAGAGCAAGGATTCAAAAAAATCAATCATAGTCCCAAAACAAAATCTAAAAACAAAGTTGAAAAACAAAAGCACAGGATCGAAAATTTCATAAAACACAAGAAATAGCAATAGCACAGAAACTCACCAAAACTCTCCACTCATTAGTGCAGCCAATGGCAACCTTTTTCGAGTTGTGGCGCACTAAGTCCAAAAATTTTCTTTCGCGGCGCACATAAATAAAGTTGTGACGACACAATCTATGGACAATCGCCAATAAAAACAGTTAATTTTACAAGTCTGAAAGACATTTTATTAATAAAGGAATCAAAGGATAAATCTTAAATTTAATTAATGTGAACGTTGAGATTGTTTTTCAGCACATATTTGCTTCACCTTCTTCTATCCGTACAGTGAGCGAGATCTTCTAACAACGAGACTTTTTAAGTCTCACGAGATGTGTTTTTGACACCGCTGGTGTTGATATTATGATGAATGGTGAACAGCGAAAATTTTAACTTGCATTCAATATAAATACATTCGTTTATTCAACAATCTGATTAACCGTTATCTGTTTTTCCAACATAAAATATTTTTTTAAACATTATCTTTTTAATCAATCAAAAGTTCAAAAACACTAGCAATTTTAAATATTTTACAAAAGTTTTCGCGGTGCCCCTAGAAAATTCCACGGCGCAGTTGCCCGACAGTGCATTAGTGTGTGCAATGAACCGCAAAGAACCGTGGAAGGCCCTCCCTTAAATAGGGTGAAGGATCATTCTTGCTGGTGATTGGCAGGTGGCCCCACCCCTTGGGGAGCCACCCACAAAACACAAAGGTTATAACCTAGGCCTTGCCCCTTTCTCAACACACACCCAGTAAAATGTACAAAGGAAACATTACTACAAATAAATGATGCAAAATTAAACAAAACAGAGAAGAAACACAACTGCGAACACCAGCAAAGGGGAAAATGCTGGCTGAAACATAACAGGTTCTATGAGGAACCACACAACCCAGTAAAGATCCCTAAAATGTCACTAAAGAAACAGTATTTCTCCTTAGTGAGTGTGAAGTGGTGCAGAATTAAACTTTGCAGGAGCCAGGCAGAAGTACTACTTGAATAAAGTGTCCAGGAAAGACAATACGGCACCACAGCTTATGGTTATTTTATACTGTATATAATATAGGTTATTTATTTTATATATAACCTATAGGTGTACATCACACTCATTGCCAGGGTGTGTGATAATTAAGATTACTATAAAGGTGGCAACAGAAGGAGTCAATGGAGAATCAAGCCAAATATATTCAGCATTCAGAGTGTGCTCTGACCCCCAAAGGTCATGCAAAAAGACAATTTCCCATACAGTATTCCAAAAATACACTTATTTAATTTTAAATGGACAATTTGTTATATTTATAAACTACAAAAGCGGACATAGATGTTAATTTGTGGAAAGAAATTCAAAATCTGAGATGTTACTGTTGCATTTGTAACTCGCTTTTCGTTTTTCCAGCTTGATATTAAGTGTCAGTCAGTTATTTTCCAACCAGCTTAGTCCTGAACAGGGTCCCGGGGGTCTGCTGATATGTCACCTTTTTAATTTTTTTTTCGTGGGGTTACAACGATGCATATATACTAAAAATAACCTTTCTTACTTTCTATTTTGAATTAAACACACGTCTTTCTCTTATTATGTTACAATTACTTAACTGGATTCCCAAGCAATTAGAGTTTGCTTACTTAATGAGCATGAGAAAAATCCATTAATGTATGAACAGTGATTGCCTTAAAGCCTTGAATACATGCTGATCTCTTTTCATTTCTGTACCATAGCAGTTTCCTGTTGCAAAATATATTTCCAAAATAATTCAATATGTCTAATGATTGCCATTTTTGTTAAAATATGAAACAGGCGACCATGTCGGTTTCCCGACGGATGCTGGGTAGACTTCAGTTACCTGTATAGTCATTTGCACCGGCTGTCTCTCCCCGCTTTTGGTGTGACCCACTCCTTCGGTGTCATATATTCCGATGTAGTTGACAGCTTGAGGGTCTTTAGACTTCTGCTCTAAGGGGAAGCTCACGGAGCCTATGCTCATTGTCCTAAAAAAGGGAAAGAAAAAAGGGATGTTATTTATTTCTTTTTTTTTTTGTCGACGGCAATATGCAATTTAAAAACGCACTGATTACCTTACAGTGTAGGCTTTCGGGAAAAAAACATTAAAAATTGCAAAAATGCACCAATGATTCTAATCTTATTAACATATAAAAAAATATCGAATGCTATAAATTACTGAAAGAACTAGCAGAACAGTGCCGATGAGAAGCCATTAGAGCGACAGCGTTGGATAACTACGAAAATGCAAGGAGAGGATTTATTGCAGGCTCTGGATTTGGTCGACACGCAGACCAGCAATCTGGCAGCTCCTTCTGTCATTTTATCCGTCCTTGAACGTAAACAAATTGAAAAAAGAAATACAAATGTAGAAATCGGGCTGTCAAAATATCCAACAAAGAATGAATGGGAAATATATACACTATTGTTTCTTTGAATCGCAAAATTCATCCATCTTTAAGGTTTGCTTTAAGACTCCCTATCTTCCAAGAAGAAAATGCCCATTTACTTTCAGGAATCGCTGTATACAGTATGTGGTATCGTGCGCTAGCCGAACTGCAAAACAATTATTTATTATAGAAAGCATCAGATTAGAGTATACCTACGTAAAGGTAGGCTTCAGTACTTACGTTGCAGATATCGCTCCAGGTTTTACGACCAATTCGATTTTGTATTTGGAGCCCGTTAGTAATTTTATAGTCCTGTTTTGGCCGAATCTCTGCCCGTCCACTTTAAAATAAACAGGTCCGTCATTAGGCTGTATTTTCAAAGAAACGTTGATTTTAATTAATTGTGGAACGTCGCCCATGATTTGTGAATATAATGCAGGAATCTTTTTTTGATAGCACTCCCTGCTTAAAGCGATAGTGCGCCTAGTAGGAGGCAGAGAGAATTTCAAGGCATAAAGGATTTTGTGACCCACCCTTCCCCCATTCCTGTATATTGCAGATGCAACTGCCACTAAAAAGCGATGCATTCTCTTATAATCCCTGTAGGACAGGCGGCACGGTCCACCTTCTGTTCACGGGATGGAGACACAGAATTCTACTTTGCACAAAATAAGAAAATAAAAGATATTGGAAAACAATTCGGGGGAATATCGCGAAGAGATATTTTTCAATAAAACTGTCGAAAATGATTAACTTTCTGTATAGAATAAAATCATGATTGTATTCAGACCTTTTATTCCTTTAAAGTATTTTTTGTTTGTTTTGAACACCTCTACCTATCCACTCATTACCGGTAGTTTATGAATAGATGTTGGCACTTTTGTGGGCATTTTACTTTATAATCGATTATTTAACATAAAGGTGCCTGCTTTTAATTAATATGTTAGTTGCTTCTATTCCCAGTAAATTCACACTGATTTGAAAAATCTTTTAAGCATCTTATTAAAAGTTTCTACTTAAACAATACATTTCCCGAGACAGCTCAGCTTGCACAAGTCCGATTTGTCATTACAAGGCTTTCCTGCTTTGATTATCTCAAGATTTCAAAAATCCGTAAAAAATACATTATATTACTACACAGTAAAAACATCGGGTCAGCTTCAGGGTCAACAGCTAAAAGCCCCCCCCCCCCCCCCCCCTTTGCAGATGTTTCACCCCTTTAAACCCAGAACATCTCCAGGTGGTGGGCCAGCTGTACTGACATCTCCCTCTACTCTTAAAAATAAAGTTGCCAGAGTGGTTCTTCAGAGCAACGCCATAGGGGAAGCGGTTTTAATTTCCAAAAGACCCATCCACATGAAGATTCCCGAAAGAACCTTTATTTATTTTCAATCTGTAACAAGTTCCATATAAATAAATATGAAAAGATAGTAACAGAGTTATGAAATACCGATGGGTCCTGATTTGAAAAGGACTCTCACTGCATGCGTAAAGTAACTTGGGCTAATTTCAGGTGTTCTTGACCTGTTAGTGTCCTGCTAGGTATTTTACCAAATATTAAAGATTTCTTTTTTTCCCCTACATTTTTCAAAGCACAACCTATTCCAGAATGAGGTGTTTCCTTGTCAATCAATGATTCTGTGAGAAACCATAAAGTGGCATTAAAGAACCATTATTGCTAAGAGTGCACCACTGCCTTCATTTGACCATAAAATGCTTTTCATCCTACCTTGCAGCTTTCCTTCAGAGCTACAGCCAGAAACTCACCTTACTCTGCTTCCTCAGCCAGCTCCTTGAGTGCCTTCTTCTGTATGGACCTAGTGATTCCAAGTGCTTTCAGGAATTGTTGGATGGATTTTCCAAAGTCTCCGTAGCCTTCATACTTTCATTTGCTGGGGACGGTGATCTCGATAATGACCACTGCCCTGGCAGAGGTGGACCCAAGGATAATAGTGACCCGACAAATGCGCGATAGACACATGCGCGCCGACAAATGCGCGCTGACAAAATCGTGACGTCAAAATCGCGCCGACAAATGCGCGATAATTAGTAGTATAAAAGCATAAAAAGTTCTACTTAAATATGGTTTGTAAAACTTAATTTAGATGTCAATATTATGAGATATGAGAAATAAAACATTTTGCTATATATTACATGATACCTGGCTACATATTAGTGGGTCAGCACAGTCAATAGGATTTCCACAGCTTGTTGATACAGAGATTTTGATTTTCGCGATTTTGTCGACGCGCATTTGTCGAAAATCAGTTTGCGGGTTTGTCGGCGCACATTTGTCTATCGCGCATTTGTCGGTGAACCAAGGATAATACCTCATTATAAGGAGGTTGTGGCGATCTCACATGGGAATTTCAGCTGTTGGTTCAGATCCACTCTCGTATAAAGCCATCTATAACTTACCTTATAGTAGTCAAATTTGAGTTTATTGATACACAATCAGTATTGGTAGATTTTTCTTATCACAAAAGCCCACCTCAACAGCATAACTACTCAAACACACAGAAACATTATAAAGGTACAAGCAATTCTAAAAATGAAGTCCAAATCCAGACAAATGCCACAATTTTAAAGTAGGGCTGTTGTGCAGTAAGTCACCCAATACTTGGTGTAAACTGGGAGTTCTTAAACATCTCTCTATTATATAAAAAAATCCTGGGACGAGACAAGACTTTTTATACTGCAACAAGATGTGATCATTTGAAGAGAGACACTTTCATGTCCCGCGAGACGAGACTTTGTCCCAAGAGATTTAACCACACCTGGGGCCGGAAATAAAAGACAAAGAGTAGATGACAAAGTAGAATGTCGTAAAGAGGTTTGAAAACGTTGGCGCGATACTCATGCAGAGCAGGTTAGAGATAATGACAGTATTAAAATTCGAAAGTCTCCAAAAAATGATAGTAAAAATCACATAAGCGCAAACAAATGAAAATTATTACTCGGTGAAATAATGGAACAGCGAAAAGAGATTGAATATATTGTTTGGATTTAAATTTTAAGTCAGAGACTTGTAGATCGTTTAATTCGTATTGCCATCAGGGAATTAAATAGAAAAAGAATTAAAAGATTTGTTATTTGGTGAAAGTGAAATCCACATATGTGAGCCGCAGAGATGCAAAATGGCTGGTGTGTAGTGCAGGCTAGGAGGTTAGCAACTGAAGCCCCCTAGTTTTAAATAAGAATATCGGTATCATACTGGTATCCTAGGATAGGATCATTATCATAATGACAACAGAGCCATACAAAGAGAAATAACAGTAGACATATCATAAAAAAGTTAATATTTTTGACTATATTCAAGCATATTTCTCACATAAATATTACTTAAAGATAAAGGTATAAAGCAAACATGTTACTAATAAAGCAATAACTATCCTTCAAAATAGATTCTTTAGTTATATTACTGCCAGTAAAGCTAAGAGAAATGCATTTCCCTTAAGACTGGGGATGGCGTGAGGTTATTGACATATTCTTGAATGGTCATTTAACTTAGTCAACTCATGGCACCAGATAAGCAATCAAGCAGTCAAGAAGATAATTAATCAATGCAATTTATTTACCTTGTTTTAAATAATGTTATTTGGCAAAAGTTTTTTTTTTCCAAATGACTTCTATTCATTAACAATATATTCTTATAAACAAATTTGCAGATTGTTTAAACCAGGGGTCTCCAATCACAGTCCTGAAGGGATGCAGTGGCTGCAGGTTTTTGTTCTAACCCAGTTGCTTAATTAGAAAGCAGTTCTGCCAATAACTTAATTTCATGGCTTGTTAGTGCTTTAACTCTGCTATGTCAGGTCATTCTCATATCCTAGACTTTCTTCCCCTATCTAAGGATATCATCCAAATGATTTCAAGGCTAAAATGGATGAGCAATTCTCAATCATTCACGTTTTTCTCTTTACTTTCCTTCCAAGTATTTAATTAAACCAAATAATGCAAGATAAATACACACTGGCGTAAATGGTAACAAGCCAAATGGAGAAATGCTGGTCTCTTCTGTCATTCACATGTTATTGCTAATTAGGATCCATTAAAAACTGAATGAATACAGCTGTTTAAGATGAAAATAAGCAATAAGCATTCAAAATCTTAATGAGCGAGACAACTAAAGTGAAGCAGAAGTGTTACTTGAGCAATTAGTGTTTCTTATTAAGCAATTGGGTTGGAGCAAAAACCTGCAGTCACTGCAGCCCTCCAGGACTGTGATTGGAGACCCCTGGTTTAAACTAAGGAATTATGGGGGTTGGGGGCAGGGAGTAATAGACAGGCCAGGTTTAGAATTGTTCATGAGGAGACAAATGATGAAGTAAAAACAAATACGCATGTTAATGTAAATTATAGTCCGTGGTTTAGGTACAAAAGTAAAATAAGTAACACATTAAAAATAGCTTCCTTTAATGCTAAAAGTTATCAAAAAAAGAAGTAAGTTGGAGTTGTATGTGGCCAAGTGTAATTATGATATTATAGCAGCAACAGAAACCTGGCTAAATAAAACAAATGAGCATAAGTATAACAAAAGTGGGTGCACAATTTTAGGAAGGATAGACAGACCAGAAAAGAGGGGGTTGCTGTTTATGGAAAACCAAATTTAAATGCAAGTCTTCTTCCATTTGGATGGTAAGCCACATTTTAGTGAGGACGTCTGGATTCATCCGGAAAGCATTACCGAAAGAGGTCTTATTTTAGGAGTTTGCTATTGATCCCCCCCCCCCCAAATGCAGACAGTAACTTAAACATGCATCTTTATAATGGTATTAAAAAGGCAAGCTTACAGAAGGATATTCTAGTCATGGGGGACTTTATCTACCCGGATATTAACTGGCCTAACCTTGCAAATAGTGGCGCATGAGAACAGGAGCTTGTAGATATAATCCGTGACTGCAAGTTTAACACAGCACGTTAAGTATGTGGAGTGAAGCCCGTTCTGATTTAGTATCTTGCAATAAGCGGATGGAATTGAGGGTACAGAGGTGATTGAGTCAAGTGAGCGTAATATAATGAAATTCTCAGTGTTTTGGAAGAGCACAAATGCAGAGACTAAATTTTGAACATATGTGGCAAAATTGGGAAGGCATAAACTGAGACCAGAGAATTTTCTTTCTCATGGTCTGAGAGTCCTTCAGGTGCCTTTTGGCAAACTCCAGGCGGGCTGCCATGTGCCTTTTATTAAGGAGTGGCTTCCGTCTGGCCACTCTACCCTACAGGCCTGATTGGTGGATTGCTGCAGAGATGGTTGTCCTTCTGGAAGGTTCTCCTCTCTCCACAGAGGACCTCTGGAGCTCTGACAGAGTGACCATCGGGTTCTTGGTCACCTCCCTGACTAAAGCCCTTCTCCCCCGATCGCTCAGTTTAGATGGCCGGCCAGCTCTAGGAAGAGTCCTGGTGGTTTTGAACTTCTTCCACTTATGGATGATGGAGGCCACTGTGCTCATTGGGACCTTCAAAGCAGCAGAAATTTTTCTGTAACCTTCCCCAGATTTGTGCCTCAAGACAATCCTGTCTCGGAGGTCTACAGACAGTTCCTTTGACTTCATGCTTGGTTTGTGCTCTGACATGAACTGTCAACTGTGGGACCTTATGTAGACAGGTGTGTGCCTTTCCAAATCATGTCCAGTCAACTGAATTTACCACAGGTGGACTCCAATGAAGCTGCAGAAACATCTCAAGGATGATCAGAGGAAACAGGATGCACCTGAGCTCAATTTTGAGCTTCATGGCAAAGGCTGTGAATATTTATGTACATGTGCTTTCTCAATTTTTTATTTTTAATACATTTGCAAAAACCTCAAGTAAACCTTTTTTTCACATTGTCATTATGGGGTGTTGTGTGTAGAATTCTGAGGAAAAAAATGAATTTAATCCATTTTGGAATAAGGCTGTAACATAACAAAATCTGGAAAAAGTGATGCGCTGGGAATACTTTCCGGATGCACTGTATGTGCAGTATATCAGGAATAGTAAAGGAGAATTAAAAAATACAGACTGTGAATTGGCAGATGCTCTAAACTTGCATTTTTCTGAGATCTTCACATGTGAAGAAGTAGATAACCTCCCAGCGGTAACAGGGACTACTATGGTGGGACTGAGTGATTTGGAAATTGTAGAGGGAGAAGTACTGTTAAGATTAAATAGGCTGAAATTAAACAAATCACCATGACCAGATAATATTTATCCTCAAGTGCTTAATGAAGTTTGCGATTACACATATAAACCCTCAACACATGTAAGAGCCATTTGTTACTCCCTAAAGTTATGATAAATTGATAGAAGTATTTTTTAAAGTATTTTATTAAAATCAAATAACATTTCACACAAGCAAGTCAAGGTTAATAAAACTAGGTTAGAAACAAATCAACCCCCACCCCCGGGGAAAGAGAGCTAGACCAACAGAATAAAACTTTAAACTAGTAAAAATAAGTATATGGGTGGCACGGTGGCGCAGTGGTAGTGCTGCTGCCTCACAGTTAGGAGACCCGGGTTTGCTTCCCGGGTCTTCCTTGTGTGGAGTTTGCATGTTCTTCCCGTGTCTGCGTGGGTTTCCTCCGGGCGCTCCGGTTTCCTCCCACAGTCCAAAGACATGCAGGTTAGGTGGATTGGCGATTCTAAATTGGCCCTAGTGTGTGCTTGGTGTGTTTGTGTGTGTCCTGCGGTGGGTTGGCACCCTGCCCAGGATTGGTTCCTGCCTTGTGCCCTGTGTTGGCTGGGATTGGCTCCAGCAGACCCCCATTACCCTGTGTTTGGATTCAGCGGGTTGGAAAATGGATGGATGAAAATAAGTACATAGATAAATGAATAAATATAAATAGAATAAAAAAGAAGGGAGAGAATCCACTTCCTCAATTTAAATGTTTATTCTAAAATGTTATTGATTAAATCCTGCCAGGTTATGAAAAAGTTTTGAACAGATCCTCTAAGTGTGAATTTGATATTTTCCCATTTCAAATAGTATATAATATCAGTTACCGAATGACTTAGAATAGGAGAGTTAGGATTCTTCCCATTGAACAAGATAAGTCTACCTGCCAGTAGTGTAGTAAAGGCAATTCCAGTTTGTTTGTCCTTCTCCACTTTAAGCCCCTCTGTGAGCCCACCAAACACAGCTGTTAGTGGGTTAGGAGGGATTGTGACTCCAAGGCTGTCTGATAGGCATTTAAAAATTTTGGTCCAAAATGATATTAATTTGGTACACACCCAAAACATATGCCCCAATGAGGCTGGAACTTGATTGCAAGGTTGGATCTTGCCCTTGAAACATTTTGGACAATTTTAAGTGAGACAGATGTGCTTGAGTCCTCAATATTTCTTCTGGAATATAAATAGGTGGGAAGTGAGGAAAATTGGGCAGGTTCTGTTTAACAAAGTTTCTAATTTGAAGGTAGTGTAAGAAATGTGTTGCTGGAAAGTTCAATTTGGAGTGTAATTGTTTGTAGGCTGCAAAGACGTTGTCTATGTACAGATCTCTAAGTGATTTAATCCTGATTGTTTTCCAGACATTAAAAACTGCGTACGTTTGAGAGGGTGGAAAAAGGTAGTTCTCATACAGATGTGCCACAGATAAAAGCTTCTCTGTCTTAAAATGCTTCCTACATTGGTTTCATATTCTGAGTGAGTGAAGCACAATTGGGTTGTTAGTATATTGGCAATGAATTGTACTTATTGGGGTACAAAGCAAGGAATATAAAGAAATACTGAAGGATTTTATTTCTGTTGCGGACCAAGCCTGTGTATATTCATCTATTTGTGTCTATGTCCAGGTTTTTATAGCTTGTATATTTGCCACCCAGTAATAAAATTGAAAGTCAGGTAGAGCCATGCCACCTTCTGCTTTAAACCAGCCTCTATTTATATTTCCTTTTAAATAGTTGTGGAATTTTATTATTATAGAAGTCTTTCCCATTCACTTTGTTTAAAAAATGTTGCAGGGGAGATAAAATAAAATTTAGGAAAATGAAGGTATTTAAAAATAATCCATCCTTTAGGGCTGGGAAAGAAATGTAGAATGAGGAAAATAATTTAAAATTGATTAATTAATTATCAGTTTTGCCTTCAGTAATACCAATAATTAATTAAATAATTTGGTAAAGCTCCTACTTTATTTCTCTTACCTTTCTCTGTAGGAGGTGATTTCTGTTAGATGTATATCAAGGTAACTAAAGAAAACCTTTTCTGAGAAACCGAATAACATAATCTATTGATAAACAAAAGGATTGCTAAATTATGATAACTCTACATAGAAGAAATAATTCAAGACAGATCAGACAGACAAATATATAGCACTGAAGAGGCCAGCTATCTACTTGCTATTTAGAGTTTTAATTTATCTTGACACAGATCAACAGTTTTACAGTACCATGTCTTTAAGGGTGATGTCTGATTGTTGTGTGGAGTTGTTTTTTGTTGCTCAGGTGGAGGATTTGTTGTGTGTTTGAGTGCAGCCTTTCTCATATGCTTCTTTGTGGTGTGCAGTGCTTTTTGCTGTACCATCTGCAACTTTCATAGGGACAATAATGACTCTTTCTGACACAAGAGTTTAGATACTGAAGTTCTCTCCTAGAAGTAATGGCTGCTTCTCAGTCTTCTCAGACTGGGCTCAGTCACTGACACAGAACTTGTGGATCTCAGCTTTCAGGTCCACAAAGATAAGAGATTGTCAGCTTTCAGCTTTCAAGAGAGTGAGCGGCTCATGAGCTTTTAGGTTTCGGAGAGTGCAAGAAGTCTTTTCAGAGATTGCTTGCTGCTTTTTCCCCTAGAGAGATGAGTGCAGCTAGTTTTTGATGGAAGTTATAAACTCTTATAATTGAGTTAAAATCACTCGCAGTTACAAAATCAGTGCTCACATGTGCATATTTTGTCCATCACCGTTGTAACTTATTCAATTATAGCGCTTTGTTCGGACTTGGATTTCCATTTGGTGTCTTCTGGTCTGAAGGAGAACTTTGCAAAGGTGCCAGTTCAACTCTGATTTTATCTTTGTTATCAGATGAAGTACATGCTGATCCTGGCATGATAAAAGATGCAGTTCAGACATTTATTCTGCAGTGTAGGTTTTGGGAAGGTGAAGCTGCATCCTTGTTAAATCTGATGTCATAACAGGCCTTGTGTTTCACTAAAAGCCTAGCAGAATGGGCAGTACCCACTTTGTCCTACAATGTCTTGCCACTTTAATCAATTTATCCCTCTTAACCCTAGAACATGAATTTCAATTCAGTTTTCTTTTGTATAGCACTGTTCACTGTGCACCCACGCTAGTTTCCAGCTATAATTCAATGACACTGGAATGTATTTATTATCGCTAATCATAGACCCAGTTTCAGACAGTATGTCATTTTTCATTAAAACTTCCATCCAGAGCCTCTAACATGCTGCATAATGAAATATTGAAAGAGTCGCCGCATCTTCATATGGCCCTGCAATTTTGACCTGATATTTTCCTATTGATTGTGGATCCAACAAAGTTGACTTCTCTTGTGCTGATTGGACAAAGTCACTTGTTTTCTCTCCTTCCTTGTCAGTGAGCCTTCATACATCATCAAATTCTCATATTTCTAAGAACCTACAAAAGTCAATAGATAAATAGTATATGTTGCTTATCTGTGCTCCATCATTTAAAACTACAAATCAAACAATTCAAACAATCAAATGATAAATGATTGAAGTGCAAATTGGAGACTTTAAGGGTATATGTGCACATTTTGTTCACACTATGTAGAAATGACAACGCTTTTTTCGAAATGGTTCCCCCATTTCAGGGCACCATAATGTTTGGGACAATTGGAGTCGCAGGTGTTTGTGATTCCTTGCTTTCATTGCTTCGTAAGATAACTCAGGCTTGCTTCTACCCTTTCAAGACTGTAGTCACCAGTGTTCAACATTAGGACAAGAGCTGTGCCAATGAAAGTCAAAGAAGCCATTATGAGGCTTTAAAACATGAATAAAGCCATTTGAGATATCAGTAAAACTTTAGGATGACCAAAATCAACTGTCTGGAATTTCGTTAAGAAGAAAGAACACACTGGTGAGCTCAGTAATCACAAAGGGACTGGTAGGCCAAGGTAGACCTCCACCACTGATTACAGAAAAATCCTCACTATGGCCCCAAACGCCTGTCAGAAAGACCATAAACAGACTTCAGGAGGAGGATGTGGATGTGTCAGTGTGACGATGCGGGTTCAGCTCCATGCTCCTCTTCTATTAGGGAGCCCTTGAACCCATCACCGTCGATAATGTCACCGATGAGCTAGCCAGCGAGGCAATAAACAATTAAGCAAAGGGGATGATGTTTAAAGTGCAAAAAGTGCTTTTATTAAAAGAACAAATCAAAAGTGCAAACAAAGTGCTGTGCAGTTCAATATCTTCTTTAAATAAATAATCCAATAAAACATTTGTGAAAACGTGGAGGTTAAAATAGAAAAATCTTCTAAAACAACGTGGTTAAAACGTACAGGATGCAAAATGTTAAAATCAAAAAGCCTGGTATCTTCTGTTTTCATGGCGGCTCCCCTGCTATGCCCATCTGGTCTGCTCTACAGGAGAGTCGCCTACCTGCAGGATCAACTGCCCTTCTAACAGGTCCGGTAGCCCTCCGTTCCTTGGCTTTGTCAGGCTCCCAACCGGACCGAGACTTGGGATATTTCCCAGCGGCCAAGGCGCTCACGCTGGGGCTACACCTGCCCAAAGCCACCTCGACTCCCGCTCCTAGCAACGGCCAAGTCGAATACTTCTACTGGTCACTCCAGCTACTTAGTCGCTCAGCTGGAGCGACCGCTTCCTTCAACTCACTGAGTGTCGGCCAAACACTCCTCTTGTAGGCTCTCCTCCCAGGTGCCTGCTTTCTCATATGCGAGTCTGCTCTCGCTTGCTCGCTCTCCTTCCTCACACCGGCTTTCTCCACCTGCTTCCTGTCTTCTCCTACAACCTCCGTTTCGTTTCTTTTCTTTTCTTTTCTTTTCTTTCTTTCTTTTTTCCCCCTTAACCGGCTTGCGCTTCACTATACATGCGGGGAGGACATAGCAGCTGCAGCCCATTAGCCACAGGAACAATCATGGATGTGGGCAGTTTCCCACCTGTGCACTTAGGTGAAAACCGCCCACACCGCAGATCGCCCTGTGGCTTGCTACAGCCACCACACCCCCTCGCTAAGCCGCGAGTGCGGCGATTATTTATTTAAAATAAAACGGCCTTTGATGAAAGAACTGTGGACCCATAACACCACAGTCAGAGACGACTATCTGCAGAAGACGTCCTGAAGAGAAACACAGAGGCCACGCTGTGAGATGCAAAACACTAGTTAGCTACAACATCAGGATAGCCAGATTACAGTCAGTTAGTCAGTCATTTTCTAACATGCATAGTACTGAACAGGGTCAGAAGGGGGTACTGGAGCCTATCTCAGCAAGCATTGGGCGCAAGACAGGAACAAACCCAGTCCATCAAAGAGCAAACACACACACACAGACTAAACCCACACTAGAGCCAATTTAGTATCACCAATCCACCTAACCTGCATGACTGTGGAACTGTGGGAGGAAACTGGAACATCTGGAATAATCCCACACAGACACTGGGACAACATGCAAACTCCAAGCAGAGAGAACCCAGTATGTGAACTCTGGTCTCCTTATTGTAATGCAGCAGTGCCACTACTGTGCCACCCCAGTTAGATTACAGTTTGTGAAAAAGAAAGACAAACTGTAGACAAGTAACTTTCACTCATATAATGTTTTACTATTTGAGCAATACAGGAAAAGCATAATAATATCATCCATCTATTATCCAACCTGCTATATCCTAACACAGGGTCACGGGGGTCTGCTGGAGCCAAACCCAGCGTGCAAGGCAGGAAACAAGTCCCAGGCAGGGCGCCAGCCCACTGCAGGGCACACCAAAAACACACTAGGTACAATTTAGGATTGCCAAAGCACCTAATCTGCATGTCTTTGGACTGTGGGAGGAAACCCACGCAGACACGGGGAAAACATGAAAACTCCATGCAGTGAGGACCTGGGAAGCGAACCCAGGCCTCCTTACTGCGAGGCAGCAGCACTACCGCTGTGCCACCATGCTGCCCATAATAAAATCAAGGTATATTAATATCCAGAATTTTCCTGAGGGGCTTCTATCAATTTAACAGCTAATGTATATGCAATTCTATTGGTGAAGAAATGACAACATATAAAGAAAACCATTGTATCAGTCATAGCAGTCTGGCACAATATTTGATTTCAGACAAGAATGATGAAGTAATTTCATTAGTGTCCTGCAAATATTGAAAATGATTTTAAACTAGGAAACAAACCTTCTAAAAATAGAACCTCACAATCCAATGTGTTTCTCACGCCTGTGTAATAGAATGTAGTGGTCATCTATTTGTGCCAGATGCTCAGTTTAAGCTTAAAATATCATTTATTAGAAGCCAGACACTCTTACAAATCCTGATTCTAGAATGACAGTTTATGGTTCTTTACTGGCTTGTGTGGTTCCTCATTGAACCTTTGCTTGACCAAAGACCATTTCATTCTGGGAAGAGTTCTTTGCATATGAATTTGGCCAGGAAAATGCAGTTTGTTGTAGAAAAGTGCAAAGCAATACACTGGGCAATAGGAACATCAATTACAAATACAAGATGGGAGACACAGTCATACTGGAAGGGACCTCTGAAACTAAGCAATGAATGAAGCAACTAAAAAGGCAAATAAAATGTTAGGGTTATATCACAAAAACCATTGAATTTAAGTCAAGGGACGTTATGCTCAAACTATACAACACACTCATAAGACCAAATCTGAAGTATTTCGTGCAGTTTTGGACACCACAGTACAGGAAAGACCACAACAGCATTTGAAGCTGTGCAGAGGAGAGCAACCGAGTACATCCTGGGACTTGAGGACATGTCCTACTGTGACAGGCTCAAGCTGAGGAGACTGCATGGGGGCCTAATCCAAGTCTTTGAAATCCTAAATAGCATTGATAATTTAGATAGAGCAGAATTCTTTCTTTCTAAAGGTGAATCACATACTTGAGAACATCTGTGGAAGTTAAAGGGAATTACATTTAGAACTGAAGCCAGGAAGCACTTCTTTACACAAAGAGTTGTTGAACTCTGGAACAAACTACTGATACATGTAGTTGAAGCAGACATCTTGACAACCTTTGAGAAGAATCTGGATGAGATATTCAGACAGCTTAGCTATTAGCTAAACAAACAGGCTTGATGGACTGAACGGTCTCCTCTTGTTTGTCAAATTTCTGATATTCTTATGTTTCTGACCATCTCTCAGAGATGCATGACCTGTCTGTCTGTCTCAGTAAGCCCCACTTATCTTCTCTAAATTCTCTTATTCAGTTCCCTAGGAGTCTATACCTACCTTCTTGAACCATCCTGACTTGTAAGGTGTAAAGCAATTGTTCCCAGAGTTTTGCAGAATGCAAAGTTCAGCATGTCTGTATGACACCAGCCTGACAATCACCTATCCAGTCCTACCTATCTTCAGGGTAATGTGCTGACTAGTACTATACAGTTTGTATCCATGACCACCTATGTGTTCATGCCATGGTATCACTTGTGATTGACATATGCGTTTTTATCCATTTTTGGAACAATGATCTTTATGTGGCAATCTGCATGAATGCAGATTGCTTAAACATTATGTCATTATTAGTGTTAGGCAAATGGATTAATCTGCATATTACTTCACATATTGCAAGCGCATTCAAAGTTTGGTGCAAAATTTGAGAACTGCTTAGTTCTGGCAGCACCCAGTGAGTTAGAACAGCTCACAAGCTCTCCTAAATGCTGGTGAAGTTACTTGTAGTTTCTTATACAGGTAAAATTCCATTAGAACGAACTTCCAGGGACCTAAAAAATATTTTGTTGTAATGAAAATTTTGTTGTAATGAGATTCTGTATCTGTAGCTATAGTGCTTTGTTTAACTTGCGTCCAGGCATCTGCAATCATTTCAATAGCTTCTTTCGCATTAATTTTAATCTTCTCCTGTCTACAAGTTATGCTGACGAGAATTTTTCTCAGCATTTATTTGTGATAATACACTTTCAATCTGCGAATGATGCCCAAATCCAAAGGCTGAAGCACTGCTGTGCAATTGGGTGGGAGGAATTCAACGCGAACATTATCAAAATGTGGGCAGTACAGTTATCAATCAGAAGTCGAATCATCCTTTTCTTCTTCTTCATATTGTGAGGTTTCTGAACTCTTTTGGGATGTTTTGTGAGTTTACTTTGGCGGAGAGACGCAGCAGAGCTGCAACATATAAACAGTCTTCCACAGACGCGGTGATCGCACTTCGGGACGCTCTTCGGCTTGTTGTCCAGTTGTGGGAGGTCCCAAGAGAGTTTAGAAGCCTCACATTTTCTCGAATGAGTGCAGCATTAATAGGAATGTTTCTTGAACGAGCATCACTGAACCACATAAAAACAGCTTTTTCAACACTTGAGATTTTTCTTCTTTTTTTTGCTCGGTCTTTCAAGAAAGTTGACAGTGTTGATGGCGAAATTCCGAATTCACTGGCAACGTCATTTTTTCTTTCTGCCGCAATCGAAAGCTGCAAAAATTGTAAGTTTTTTTTTCTAATATGAACTGTTATCATTTTTTCGTGCCTGCCGTTCCTATAGGAGGGTGACAAAGTGTTAAATTCCAATGAATGTTTTTCAAATGTTGACAAGCAATAAGCAAAAGGCATCAAATAAAAACAGGAAAAAAAACAGTATGAGTAAAGTTCGAAGAAAGAATTTTTTTTACAATGTTTCTGTTTGGGGATCGTTGTGCACAATTGAGCTGCGACCACAGAACTAACTGCTCTGTGGATGACTCATTCAAGCATTTCAAGGTCTTTTGGGCACTTCGTTGTAATGAAAGTATCTACTGAATGCACTCGTGTCATATGGGGAAACTGTCGGGACCACAAAAATACTTCGTTGTAATGAAAATTTCATTGTAAAGATATTTGTTGTAACGGAATTTTACCTGATGATAAAAGGATAGGCCAATATCACACCCCAATAAATTTCCCGTATACCCTTTATTCTACTCAAAACAGTTCCTTAATACCAATGCATTTATAGCCCACAAAAACTATAGTCAATATCTATACTCACATTACATCAAATAAACAACAAAAAGAAATACAATCCCTTACACATGCACCCCGCCACCCTGAAATAACCCTTATATTGCAGCGCCACATACATATACATATATATACACAACAAAATATTAATTCCCCCAGTTCCCCTTCCAGAGATGATAAATAGCTCCACAGATTGTCCACTGTTCTGCCCCGCAACTGCCGGCAGGCAGACGAGGAGTCCTGAAAATTGCGGACTATAAGCACAATCACCTCTTCGTCATAAAAGACATACAGTCAATCTTGCACCATGATAAAATATAATAAGTCGTTTGAAATAGCTCACCAGAGTCCGTAGGAAATAGCGGAACTTTCGATTCCCCGATCAAAATAAGACCTTCCACCTTCTGACAGGATTGTAGGAGCTCCTAGACTTCTTACATGGCCAGTGCAGTCGCTGATCTGTATTTTAATTATCCGATGCTCTTTTTTTACTCTTTTCCTCCTTCTTCCTTCTCTCTTTAAAACAGCGCGCTTTATACAAATCATTCCCCGAAAAAACAGTAAAACCGGAAGTTCCACCTCTGGGGCACCGCTGTCAATCTCTGGCTGTAAGAATGTTCCCCACAACACCCGATCGGCAGCAGAAAACATATCATCTTTATGTGGCAGCGCTACACTCCTACTCCTAAGAGTAGGGCCAACTTTGTGCTACTCTGATAATTTTGTGCCAGTTAGGACTCTTAGGACTCTGAGATACTTGATAAATTCAGGCACAGGTTTCTAGCTATCAGTGAAAGGAATGTATTCTGCTATATGCCACATCCTTTTTCTATAATCTTGGTAAGAAGCCAGACATTATTAAGTTCTGTCATTTTCTTTTTGCTTTAGTAGAAAAGGATATGAAGTTCCTCTTTAATACCTCAGATTACTGCAAACAATATTGTTAGTGCCAACATGTAGCAGAATGGTGGCCACTCTGACCAGGAAGTCCAATTTAGCCTTAATGTGGGATACCTTCATCAAAAGGTGGCATTTTACTTTAACTGCTAGATTGTTTGGAATTCTAATATTCTGAACTATGGAATCACCAAATATAAGCAATTATTTGTGCTCAGCCTTGACTGCTGCTGAGTACTGAATATAAGTTTGGGGTCTGAATAGGTGACCTGAGTGCAGAGGAACTACGTTTCTGATTTCTTAAACCCTTGTTTCACTGCTGCTCATTTATCCTGAGACTTGATTGGTGCTGCTGAATTTTAGTCTACAGACTACAGTGGGGCCTAGACAGTTTGAAGCTGAGTCAAAAATGAAAGAATTGTCTAAACAAACTAAGTCAATCCAATTTTCGGTTTGCCTAAGGTCTCCGGCCGTTAGACTTATATCAAGGTAATTGAAGCACACTCATTTTAAGAAAGAGAATGTGGACGAAAAAGGCACACTGACAGCAGGCAGATAATATTTCTTTAGTTCTCTTTATTATTCATTCGGAGTCACAGTAAGTAGAGATTCAAAGAGCATAACTTATTGCCTCAAAGCTCAGTTTGAATAAAAATTAGGAGGGGTTTTTTATAATTCAGCATCTCATGATTAATAAGACAGAAAAACATCCTTATCATCTAAGTAGAGTTAAACAATATGTCTGTTGAGCTAAGCATTATCTGTGTTCTCAAAGCTAAGCACAGGAGAGACGCCTTTGCATAAACTACATGTACTTTCTGCAGCCTTGTGACTTTGTCCCTGAGACATTCACTCTGAGAAAGGAAAAAACAAGAAACAGCTTAGATTTTATTCATGTGGACACTATTTCTCCTGAACCCTGGAATAACATATTTTTGTTAGTTCATAAGCCAAAGCGTCTCTCACTGGCAAGTTACAAAATAGTTATTATAAAAATTCTAATTTACTAAACACACAAAATACATGGTGCTGAGGAGAACATTCTTCTTCTACAAGAATAATACAATTTATAGATAAACAAAAGGATTATTAAAATATGATAACTACATACATAGAGGGCCGAGTGGTGGCTCTGAGGCTAAGGATCTGTGCTGGTATCCCGAAGGTTGCCGGTTCGAATCCCCGTCACTGCCAAAAGAGATCCTACTCTGCTGGGCCCTTGAGCAAGACACTTAACCTGTAATTGCTCCGGGGCGCAGTACAATGGCTGACCCTGTGCTCTGACCCCAAGGGGTATGCAAAAACTAACAAATTCCTAATACAAGAAATTGTATAAGGCGAAATAAAGAACAAAAAAAAATATATTGATATATAAGAGGACGCAGACAGACTAGACATCCAACTCTAAATTAACTTTGCATTTTTGGCAGGTGAAGCTGTCTGTACTCTTGGCAGGAAAACCTAAATTGTAAATATCGCAGGGCACACAACATATAAATGTGTCCTCAGCAGGCAGAGAAAAGATCAAACTAGTGTTTTGTGCCAATTTCATCTTTATTTTTGTCTTCTGAGTATCTTCAATGCCTTCAGA
Organism: Erpetoichthys calabaricus; assembly: GCF_900747795.2. Classification (NCBI taxonomy): domain Eukaryota; kingdom Metazoa; phylum Chordata; class Cladistia; order Polypteriformes; family Polypteridae; genus Erpetoichthys; species Erpetoichthys calabaricus. The sequence goes on along the minus strand of NC_041408.2, from coordinate 28,271,422 downwards.
AATGTCGCTTTTGCCATGGAATTCAGCAGTTTGGCTGTGAGACACTTGTGTTTAGTTTATTTCCTAAACAATCGACTTTGCTCCACTTGTTTCTTTTCCTAGTAGGATGTCGGCATTTAGTCCAACCAGATTTTATTTATTTTTTTCCGTTGGCTTCAACTTGTTTTCCAGTCCTGGTAAGTCATAAGATATTCTCCTCTGCTGCCATTAAACACTAACTCTGTTTATTAACTTCTTCATGTGTATGTGCTTCCGCTCCTTGCCTCCTCTCCTCCTGTAAGTTGAGCACATGTTAAAATCACCCCCCTGACTCTGTTCAGAATGATCCTCCTCCAATTACGTTCTAGTTGGACAAAAAGGCATTTCTAGTTGGACAGCTTTTAAATTGTTATAGGCAGGTGTGCAGATATTTTTTAAGGGTTGGACAAGAGAACTGTCTAAGGCGTTGCTATGTCTTTACTTCATGAGATCATTATATAGTTGACCAAAAGCAAAATAGAAAACCAAAATCATAGTCTAAAGCAAACAAAAGCAAAATTTCATTCCAAAGTAATTGATGTTGAGTCTCTTGTGCAGACTTACATTTACGAGGTCTTTAGAATCACATGCTTTTTTACGGGAAGCGTTTTAAATGACATCTCAAGTCACTTCCAGTCAAGCCAGTATTCACTTCTAGCTTTTGGGTGGTCTTGTTTATGTCAGTGACAGGTGACATTCCTGCCCCTCTGAGTTTTCTGTTACTTTTAAATGACCTGTCTCTCTAAAGCAGTTGTCCAGCTGCTCATTCTATAGTAGGCAGAGCAGAGTCCCACCTGCCAATTTCTGAGACTGTGTGACCACCAGCAGACAGGTGGTGTTGTGACTTCACTGTATGACAGACTGGCCTTATCCATTATCTGCTATGCCTAGATCAGAAATCTTTTTTGCTTAAAAAGCTGTTGCCAGACACTCATAATGTCAGCTCCTTGACTGGGCCTCTCTCCAGATGCAGCCTCTGTGCCTTATCTGAGGAAATGACCAATCACAAACAAAGTGACACCTCAGAGATGGTTCTTTGAGAAACCATCTAAACATTCAAATTGAAACAAAGATCCAGAACTCAACATCTTGCAATCTTGATGGACAAAACTTTGCTCCAGTAGTCAACCAAAATGTATGACATTATGTGCACCCAAGAAACCAATGTCATAGACGTCTATTCCTTCCTTTAAAAACCCTTGTAGACCCCAAACCTGGCCTTTCTCTAACAGGCTCACTGCTCTCAGGCTGTAACCTCTACTCTCTATACCAGAGACCTGTTGCCACAGGGTGGCCATAACAAAGTTTAGAGCATTCCTTTTCACTCCAAAGGATATGGTGGTGCTGAACTGGAAAAATGTAAGACCACCTGAAAAGGAGTTGGATGAGAGGTGCCATTAGTCCTAAGTGCAAGGAATGAGGAGAGATTTAACTTGGCCAATTAATTATCGATTTTACCTTTGCTGGGAATTAATTAAATAATTTGATAAGGCTCCTGCTTTATTTACCTTACCTTTCTTTGTGCCAGGAGACAGGTCTTCAGCCATTAGACTTATCCATCCAACCATCCATCCCGCTATATCCTAACTACAGGGTCATGGGGGTCTGCTGGGTAATTGAAGCACACTCATTTTAAGAAAGGGAATGATACAGTTTACAGATAAACAAAAGGATTATTGAAATATGATAACTACATACATATATTGATATATAAGAGGACACAGACAGACTAGACATACAAACATATAACATAGAAGAGGGTGGCTGTTTACTTGCTATTCAGAGTTCTAATTTACAGTATCTTGGTACAGATAAATAGTTTTATGATACCAAGTCTTTAAAGATGATGTCCAATGTTATATGGTGTTGTTGCTTTGTTGCTGCTCCGGGTTCAACTGGTGGATTCTTCTTGTGTTGGAGTGCACTCTTTCTCTTTGCTGGGTGTTCATTTATCTGTGTTGTGCTGTGCTTTCTTTGGCTCGCATCCTGCTGTGTATTCTGCAGCTTGTAAGTGTTACATGGGAGTCGGGGAAGACACCTTACCTGGATGGGAGGACCCGACTGGATAGAAAGGCATCCAAGAGAGGGAAGGATATCACACCTGGACAAGCTTCTCTAATGGATGGGGTGCTGCAAAGAGATGTACTCCCAGTTATGTGGGCAACAGTAATGGCACTGGAAGTACTCCTGGGTCCTCAATAAAAGGTACCGCACTCCCTTGTCTGGGAGAGTTGGAGCTAGAAGTTGGAAGGAAGGCAACAATTGACTGGAGGAGAACAGTGTGGTGGTGAGACAGGAGAGGTGAACTGGAGGAGAGATAATTTTGTGCTTGTGGTTACTGAGGTACTGTGGTGGGCTGGTGCCCTGCCCGGGGTTTGTTTCCTGCCTTGCGCCCTGTGTTGGCTGGGATTGGCTCCAGCAGACCCCCGTGACCCTGTAGTTAGGATTTAACAGGTTGGATAATGGATGGATGGATGGGTTACTGAGGTATTGTGGATTAAACACACCTTTGTTTGAACCCGGGACTGTCTGGTGTGTTTGTGGCTCTCTGGCACCCTCTTTCCTTCACAAGCTTCATAGCTTTATAGCATTACTCTTTTCTGCATGAGAGTTTAGTTGCTGAAGTTACCTTCTTGAAGTAATGACTGGATCTCAGGATTCAGCTCTCCAGAGAGGGAGCGGATCATCAGCTTTTTGGTTTCAGAGAGAACAGAGTGAGAGCAGAGTTTTCCCCTGGAACAGAGTGGCACATAGCGAGTGCCCTGGGAGAGTCACCAGGGAGTTCAGTGAGTTTGGGCCTCTCCCTCTCCTAGAGTTTCTCCTTAGGAATAAGGGTACAGCTAGTTTTTATGGAATGTGTATCCTCTTGTTATTGAATCAAAGTCACTTCTAGTTACAAAATCAGTGTCATCCCATTCGTATATTATTTTGTCCATCACAGTTGCTATTCATCAGCTTACAGTTCTTTTCTCTAGCTTGAGTTTATTTTGCACATTATGGCTCAAAAAGTGTGCAGAGGGGCCTCTGCACAGATGTCAGTTCAACTCCAATTTACACCTTTGTTTTCAGCTGGCCCTGGTATGAAGAATTCAACCATTTACTTTGGAATGCAAGCTATGGGAAGGTAAAGCTGGATGTCTGCATCAATGTTAAATCTGCTTTCTTAACAGGCCTGGTGTGCCTTTAAGACATAGCAGAATGAGCAATGCCCACTTTGTCCTACATACCCATCCTGCTTGGAGGCTAATGTCCGTTGAGGCATGTCATGCTTCGAAACACGAATAGTCAGTAGGCATTTTATCATGTGTCTACACAGCAGATTTCAGTTACTGTACACTTGTTATGGCAAGACAATTAAATCTAGCTTCTCTGATATGTAAGCCAGTACATCAGAATGGTTTGTGTTGATCAGAGTTGACTCCATTACTGCACAATTTAAAGTTGTACATGAGAGTGTTTAACCATTCATTCTGCATCAATAGATTCACAAATTTCTCTTAACTGTTCTCTGCCATTTGGTGCTTTCATTTCAGACATCAGTTACTTCAGTGGTATCTGACATTCAAGACAGTGTGTGGGGGTTAGTGTGGCAACATACAGTATGTGGCCAAAATTTATGCAAATCCCCTTAAATGAAAGTCTGCAATGTGACGTCAGAATTGTTTGATTTGTAATTTGAAAAAGTGTAGCAAAGGGGTAAATCAAGGAAAAAAAGGCCTGGTGTGCCACTGAAGCCTAGAAGAATGGGCAATGCCCACTTTGTTCTATATTAGGAATACCAAGTGCACAAGTGTAGAAAGACCATACGTTAAAGTCAAGCTTTGGTCTTGCTAATGGTGCTAATGGCTACCCATCAGGCATAACTTTTCTAGCTGCTAAGAATATTGCATGTAAAAACCTCAACGAGAAACTTTCAGTACTGCCCACAACCAGAAAGGGCGACCAATGCAAAGAAGGAAAAGAGCTTCCAAATAAAGAAAAAAGAGTGCCATGAAGAGCTTTCTGTGTGCTGGTAAAAGCTGATCATGAAATGAACAAAGCACCGTGTACACCAAACAATAAGTACATCTACTTTGGTTCCAAGAAATATTTATAATTTAATTGTTAGGATAAAGCCATATACATTTTTATTTATTTGCTTGGCAGACACTTTTATCCAAAGTGACTTACAAAAGAGATAAATATAATCAAGTAACATTAGCCTAGGGCCTGTTTTTTCAGCAAATGTAATACAGGTGCATCCGGAAAGTATTCACAGCACATCACTTTTTCCACATTTTGTTATGTTACAGCCTCATTCCAAAATGGATTAAATTCAGTTTTTTCCTCAGAATTCTATACACAACATCCCATAATGACAACGTGATAAAAGTTTACTTGAGGTTTTTGCAAATTTATTAAAAATAAAAAAATTGAGAAAGCACATGTACATAATTATTCACAGCCTTTGCCATGAAGCTCGAAATTGAGCTCAGGTGCATCCTGTTTCCCCTGATATTCCCTGAGATGTTTCTGCAGCTTAACTGGAGTCCACCTGTGGTAAATTCAGTTGGTTGGACATGATTTGGAAAGGCACACACCTGTCTATATAAGGTCCCACAGTTGACAGTTCATGTCAGAGCACAAACCAAGCATGAAGTCAAAAGAATTGTCTGTAGACCTCCGAGACAGGATTGTCTCGAGGCACAAATCTGGGGAAGGTTACAGAAAAATTTCTGCTGCTTTGAAGGTCCCAATGAGCACAGTGGCCTCCATCATCTGTAAGTGGAAGAAGTTCGCAACCACCAGGACTCTTCCTAGAGCTGGCCGGCCATCTAAACTGAGCGATCGGGGGAGAAGGGCCTTAGTCAGGGAGGTGACCAAGAACCAGAGGTCCTCTGTGGAGAGAGGAGAACCTTTCAAAAAGGACAACCATCTCTGCAGCAATCCACCAATCAGGCCTGTATGGTAGAGTGGCCAGACGGAAGCCACTCCTTAGTAAAAGGCACATGGCAGCCCACCTGGAGTTTGCCAAAGGCACCTGAAGGACTCTCAGACCATGAGAAAGAAAATTCTCTGGTCTGATGAAACAAAGATTGAACTCTTTGGTGTGAATGCCAGGCGTCACGTTTGGAGGAAACCAGGCACCGCTCATCACCAGGCCAATACCATCCCTACAGTGAAGCATGGTGGTGGCAGCATCATGCTGTGGGGATGTTTTTCAGCAGCAGGAACTGGGAGACTAGTCAGGATAAAGGGAAAGGTGACTGCAGCAATGTACAGAGACATCCTGGATGAAAACCTGCTCCAGAGCGCTCTTGACCTCAGACTGGGGCGACGGTTTTTCTTTCAGCAGGACAACGACCCTAAGCACACAGCCAAGATATCAAAGGAGTGGCTTCAGGACAACTCTGTGAATGTCCTTGAGTGGCCCAGCCAGAGCCCAGACTTGAATCCGATTGAACATCTCTGGAGAGATCTTAAAATGGCTGTGCTCCGACGCTTCCCATCCAACCTGATGGAGCTTGAGAGGTGCTGCAAAGAGGAATGGGCGAAACTGGCCAAGGATAGGTGTGCCAAGCTTGTGGCATCATATTCAAAAAGACTTGGGGCTGTAATTGCTGCCAAAGGTGCATCGACAAAGTATTGAGCAAAGGCTGTGAATACTTTTACATGTGATTTCTCAGTTTTTTATTTTTAATAAATTTGCAAAAACCTCAAGTAAACTTTTTTCATGTTGTCAGTATGGGGTGTTGTGTGTAGAATTCTGAGGAAAAAAATGAATTTAATCCATTTTGGAATAAGGCTGTAACATAACAAAATGTGGAAAAAGTGATGCGCTGTGAATACTTTCCGGATGCACTGTAATAACCTTGTTCATACGCAAATAGTATAAATCTGTTAATGTTTCTGGTGTTCCAGCTATAAGATGAGACAAAGATTCTTAGGTGGGCAGCAGTTAAAATCTTCGCACAAAGTACTTTAACCTGGTGTCCTTGGATGGGCATCTTACTTTTCTTTTAATCAATTAATTGGATTGCCAGAGGTAGCACTGATAATTAATTCATTGATTAGCAGCAATCAATTCTTCTTCTCTCACCACACACATTTCTTACACTCCCTTTTCCTCCTCATTGTCACTCAGTCTGCAGCTTTGTGTTATCGGTTCACCTGACTAAAGTCCTGGTAGAGCACTTAGTGAAAAATAAAGGTGTTGCCTTTCTCTTTATTCTGGCAGAGCAAAATACTACCTCAATGCTGGCACCAAATTCCTTCTTTAAAGATAATGTTGCTGTACCACGTTCCTGTTAGACTCCACTCTTTGTAACCTGTGAGTCCTCTGTTCATCAAACCACACTTTACAAACTCTAAACAAGCAGGTAAGCAAAATCATATGCTAGTTTTAGATTATGTGCCTTATATATAAGGATATGCAAAACCAAAGTTAAAGAGCATCTCAAAAAAATAAATCAACAGCCAAAAAAAAAAAGCAGAGCCTTGGGACAAAAAGCTGTCAAGACTCGGCAGGCCCCACAGGAATGGAACTCTCTAGAAATACTCGCCTTGTAAGCAACAGTAGCCAGGTGATCAACCATTGCTTAGCAGGGGAGCTCAAAACACAATTAAAGTATAACAGTCAAAATACAATAAATGTTAAAACACAGTTACAGATGAGGTGCTACATCATACAGGTTCTTATCAAAACATAAAAGACGGCAAGAACAAATAAAAATATTTAAATATTAATCTGATTTCATTGACCGTAGAGAAAATAAAGTTTTGAATGTCAATGGTAATAGGTGTAATTTAATGTAGGTTTTTGAGAGTGTTAACACATGACAATTTCTACATACACAATAGATATAATTAAAGATATTAGAAAACTGTAAGACATCAAACTAAACCTTGCTGCCGCTTTGTGTTTGCACAGGTTTGGAAGTTCTTTGTAGCTCACCTGCCTGCCTACTTCAAATTTGCCAGCAAGCATTCACTTTTCACTTTCTGTTCCTTGCATGCTTTTACACTGGTACTGTCTTCTGCCTAAACTGCTCCGGACTAAGAACTCCAGACTCAAAGAACATTTTCTGTTAAGACATTGTATATTCTTTTGAGATCAATTTTTTTTCATTGAAATACTGTACAAAGCAAACACTTTAAAGGAAATCATAAGACATTCTGACAGGAATTATAATAAGGTAAAACCTTCTGCTTGGAGCCCATCCTATGAACCCATAAAACAACCCAACCTAACACAACCCTGCTCCATTAAAGCTGTTAGCGACAACAGAGCAATAAAGGAGTCCATGAGGAGCAGCAAGGTAGGGAACAGCAGAACATCAACCTCATTATGGAGAAGAGGAGCTAAGGAGTAGGGTTGTGGCCAGGACCTGGGTGCATCCATGCTGTACCGTATACATTCATTTATCAACATAAGAGCCAGATGACCCATTGATCATCACCGCTGACCGCTCCAGGAGGACCTGATTAAAAAAGGAAGACTTCCAGACAGAAAAAGAAAAAATTAGGATATTTCCAGTGAGAGGCAAATGCAAATTTAACAGTGATTATCTCTAATGCAAATAGCTTCAGCTGGATAATAAATTAAGTGAGGAATAGTCTAGAAGTAGGAAATGTTAAGAAGCAAGTACAGTGGAACCTCGGTTTGCGAGCATAATTCGTTCCGGAAATGTGCTCGTAGTCCAAAGCACTCGTATATCAAAGTGAATTTCCCCATAAGAAATAATGGAAACTCAGATGATTTGTTCCACAACCCAAAACTATTCATATAAAAATGATTAATGCAAAATATAAAGTAAAAATACATAAAACAAATTAACCTGCACTTTACCTTTAAAAAGAATCATGGCTGGTGTGAGTGAGTTTCTAAACTCTTGTGGGATTGCACCCAACGGGACGACACGCGGAAGAGCGTCCCAAAGCAATCGCAGTCTCCCAGCGATGTAGCAGGTCACCGTAAAAGCGAATCCAAAAAGATCGCGGACATGATATAAGCGCCTGCCGTCAATGGGTGATACAAGGAACAAGAAACATTATAAATGTACATGGCCCAGCCTGACTGCTGTGTCTGTTTCAAGCTGAATAAAGCTGGTGTTGCTGAAGTACTGAGACTCAGCTTTGTGTTTTAGTGTGCAAGATGGGGACTTGCACGTCACAGCACACACGCGCGCGCGCGCGAGCACACACACACACACACACGAGCGTGCGTGCGTGCACACACACAGTCACAATGCTAATGCTGCAATAAACAGCATATACTCGTACAAATAATTACTATGAGTAAGGCACGCCGACTCAGACGGAGAATAGGAGACGATTGCCCACAATCCTGCAGCGAGAGAGAGAAGAACCATCAGCTCAGTTGTGATCACATGACGCTCAGCAGACAAAGAGTATACATACTACTCGTACTGCAAGACCTCGCTCGTTTATCAAGTCAAAATTTATTAAAAATTTTTACTCGTCTTGCAAAACACTCGTAAACCAAGTTACTCGCAAACCGAGGTTCCACTGTACTGTAAATGCTAATGGAGAATATGGAATTAAGAAAATCACCCAAGACCAAAAACTAAACACAGAAGAGCAGTCCCAAAACAGGGAGCAAAAGTCACAGACAATCCTCAAACATATCATTTATTACGACATAATCGTTGGACAAAACGTTAAATTAAGTTTGCTGATGATCAGGAGTCCTTCAGACCAATTTAATATGTTTAAGAACTAAATTCAATGAAATTGAAGAGGGCATGGTAGAGAAATCTCTGAGCCACACTGACTTAATTGATAATGGGCAATATAATGCCTTAGAAAGCTTTGCATATAATGTAGACACTGGTTTGTGACCAGGGAAAAGAGTAAGTGAGAAATTAAACAGGGTGGGCCACAAGGGCAGAAGAGATTGGAACCTAACAAGCTTTAAAGACAGATCTAAGTTGAAAGTAAAATAGAAAGGCAGATGAAGGGATAGAAAAGGACAATTTGAGAGAGTGGAAAGTCTGAAGGCCTGGCACATCAAATATATCACCCAGTGTGTAAATACCTTTACTAAGCCAGGGCTGGAATGTAATGGGACCACCTCCAATTCACAGGGCTGGGTTGTGAGAAATACAAGAGTGTGTGTGCCAGGCTAGGACAAACACCAAGATGTTTCTCCACCTTACACCATTTTTCTAAAGTGTGAGTGTTTAGAGGAGCTACTGTATCTTGGATGCCCTAAGTTTAATACCATGGAAGATAAGGGTGGAAATAGAACCAGGAAAACCCTATTGGACTCCAGCAGTAACAGCGAGGGATGGTCAGCAGAGGGGAGACTTCCACTGCCATACTGTACACAGTGCAAAAGCCAAATGGCATAATTCAAGATCTAGCAGTGAAACACCACCCTCACCTTTGTCTCGATTCATTGTGGTGTTTAATGGTAGGTCTCTTTTTTCCACAGAAAGTTAGACAGAAATGATCTTATGTTAATCCAATACTTGAGAGGCGGAGGGAGTGGAAGTATTACATTGGAAGCAGAATTGAGGCTGGGGGCTATATTCATTTTAATAATGGCCTGGATCTGAAAGATAAGGGCATAGATGACCATGAAGTCAGAGACTCTCTTACTTTGAGAGTTTGGTGATAATAGAGAGTAATGGTGTCTTGTGGCAAAGGAAAAATGTCAATTGGTATTTAACTGAAGTAGCTAAAGGGATATAAGGGGGAAAGGAGCAAATTGTAAAAAGTGAATAAAGAGGTAAACACAGATTTTGACCAATTTATTTTATAATATGAAAGGCATTCATAAGAATCAAATAATTTAAGAATGCGTAGAAGATCACTAAGGGGTATTTCCCAGGAAGAGAAGGATATCATCTGTATATAATGAAATTTTATGGTGGGAGCCAAACATTCAGATTGGGGTAAATAACTGATGAGGGCTTTAAGTAAGGGATTAAAGTGCAATGGAGATAGAGGGCATCCCTGATTGGTTGCTTTAAAGATTCAAAAAGGGTGAGAGATATTCAAATTAATGAGAACTTCTGCCATAGGAGATGAATATAGGGTCTTGTCCATACTAATAAAACTTGACCTGAACCGAATCAAGTACATGACCTGCCACAAAAATGCCCAGTTCATCTGGTCAAAGGCCTTTCCTGCATGTAGAAACAATAGCACAGCCAGATGGGATAGAGATGGGGCAACATGTAATATATAGAGAAGGTGTCAGACAAGCTCTGGGAGTGTTGCATGTCTGTCAAGTATGCCTACTTCCTTTAATGGAGAATTCCCAGATACCCATATGTAGCCAAAACATGCCATGATGTGGGACGATGATGGTGTGAGTTCTGGTGATACGAGTGATGAGGACCTGGCCCTGCTGCTCATGAAAAGAACCTTGGACTTCTGCCTGTTGCCCCACCTGATAGATAGGATCCCTTGAAGAGGGGAGGTGGTGGTGAGTGTCCAAACTGCCTTCCCCGGAGCAGGTAAAGGCTAGGGAAAAACTGCCAGTAAATTGGTAGAGTTGGGAATGGCTGGCCAAGCAAATGGCCTTCCCAAACCCCTGGGACACCTGACTGAGCCTGTGAAGGAGAGGAACAGACTTAATGGCTCATAGCCAGTGGACAGTGATGAGCAAGACCCAAGCCCACCACCAGCAAATACTGTAACTGTATTGAGGATGTATGGGAGCTGGAAAGGGTGCTCCAGCACGTAAGTTCTCTTTTGCAGACGGTTGGCCTATTGAAGAAGGTGATCAAGGGTCTGGAGAGGACAGCCCAGGTGCCTCTAAAGGACTATTTGAGGAAGCTCAGCATGGTACTCTCACCCAGGTAGAAATGGCGGTACAGGTCTGTGTTTCCTATACTGTACATTAAAGAGGAAACCCTAGCAAATGGAGTCCAGATGGTTCTGAAGGATGTCAAGTAGCAGGGGTTCCGACAGTGGAGAAGGGAATGATGACCAACCACCCGGTGTTGGGGAAGAAAGACCAAAGGCTGGACAAAATGGAGCAGTTGGTTTGGCATCCAGACTGTCTACAAAAATCTAATAGGGAAACCCAGACTGTTGCTGTTACCCAGAGCACAAAGAAGATCCATGAAAGGAAGATTGTGTCTCCTAACACGGCAGCATGTGCGCTCATGTGTCTTAGAAGACGCTGCTCCAGTGAGACGGATGCCCAGGACGAGCTCAGCTGAGTGTGGGGAGGGGCAGGATTTCATATCCTGCTTCCATACTTGCAGGTCGCAAGCTCCAGGAAAGCAGTGGCTGCAATATGAAAGGCTAAGATGCTGCTCGTACATGGCAAGGAAGGACACTGGAAGGCAACATTGGCGCAATATCTGCCCGTCAACCTATTGTTTATGTATTTCAGGGCGGAACCATGTACAGGTCAACAGTGACAGCCCCACCTGGATGCTTCACAGGACGCTTTACCTTTCAAGGCCTAGCTGACGGAGGGACCGTGTGGCAGATGGCTGGTGCCCTTACACAGTTAGGATGCCTTTATAGTGGAAGAAGCCCATGACACACCCGAATGAGCCTGTGAAGAGAGCATCAATAGGGCATTATCTCTCCTGGATCTCTAGGTGCCAGCCCCCAGATTCCCACATGGTATTCTGGGACTTGATGTTTGTGGGTTTAGCCCTGCTGGGTTTCGGGGGTGCCACCAGGGGATGCTGCAGGGACTGGGGATCCCTATTTTGTCAGGCTCCCACCTCACCTGGTTATGCTTCGGGACCACGCTAATGGGCCACCGAAAGTACTCCTGGGTGCAGCATAAAAGAAGCAACCTCACTTCATTGCAAGAGCCTGAGTTGGGAGGAAGAGGGATGAAGCTTGCTGGAGGCTGAAGGAGAGAAAAGAAAAATACAAAGAAGAAGCAAGACTTGCGTTTTCCTTCTGAACTGTGTACTGTGCTGTGCAGGTAGTAAGCACTTAGGAAAGAGTTTCCCACAAAATAACTATACCTGTATCTGTCTGTGTCAGGTTTGGGGAGCTGAAATGACCCCTTCAGGCCACTATATGTGTATAGTGCCACTATACAGGTATATACTGTAAACAGGCCACTATATGTATACAGGAAATAATGAGATTAAAGGCAAACTTTAATACAAATTAATTGATTGTTTTGCAATGAGATGCCCAGTGGAATTCAGACAAAGATTAGCCAAGAATTGCAAAATAATATACAAAGAAAAAATAGGACCAAGTAATAGATAGATAGATAGATAGATAGATAGATAGATAGATAGATAGATAGATAGATAGATAGATAGATAGATAGATAGATAGATAGATAGATAGATAGATAGATAGATAGATAAAATTTTGTCTCTGGTGGAAATTTGGCTCTTTAAATTAAATAAATACATAAATAGAAAAATAAATATATACATATACAGAGTTTTAATATTTGGACAGTAGGTGGCAGTGTATAAAAGCTTCTATAAATGGCTGTTACTGATGAGAAGGGAGACATTAATGACATAGTGTTGAATTAATAGTTTGGTAAGAGTTGTTTTATTAACAAGGAGCCACAAATTGACAATGAGGGATTATTTTCCTAAGAATGAATATGTCTGTTATTGTATGTCTAAAGCTTTTTTTCTGTCCAGGAGATCAAATATGTTTCAATTTCAGTCATGGCTGAAACTTTCTGAAAATTATTTGCTAGTGATTGGTGCACATGGAGACATCAATATACTAAGCATAAATGCTCTCCTGCTTAAGAACTGTAGGACAGACTTTTCATGCATTGCCAAATTCAGGCATCATGGACACCAAAGCCATGTAGGTGTAGGGTGGGCCTTTCTTCTATAAGTATAACATGGTTGTTGAACTTGGTGACAGGGTGAAACTATTCCTGAGTTAATTTCTGCAGTGTATGTCCTAGTTTATTCAATTAGTAAGTTACAATAAATGCTTGTACATAAAACTGTACATACAAATGCTGTTGCCAACCTAGTAGAAAGAGCTGCTTGCCCACACATGTGGAAGACATATTAGAACAAAAGCCACACCCTTAAAATGTCTTAAGCTTGTATTGTGGATCAAGGCTTCTAGGAAACAAGCTAATGTCATTACTGCTTCTTGTTCAGTTTTATTTGACCCAGCCATATATAGGCCCAGATTCCTACAACACTGTTACTTCCAGAAGGATGTCCTCATTTTTCTCACTGTGCATCCAACACACACCTTGCAAATGTATTTAAAAATTTTATCAGCCAAATACAAGAGCTGTGGAAAAGTTAGATATCTTTCAGTATGTCACTCTCCAGAGTAGAGAAATTCTAGAAACAACAATTTTGTTTCAATTGAGTGGTTCATTTTGAACAGTAGGTGGCAGTATGTGAATGGAGAAATTTTTTAAAGAGAATAATTTAATGGGGGATACTGCACTGACTGAGATAACAGTTGTTATAATAAGGATAGACTGGAAAATAACATATCTGTGTTTTTCTCTATGGAAGAGATGCTACAGCATTTGAAAAGGAAGGACACTGAACAGTGAATTACAGTATAAAAAGTGATAAAGGCATGGCAGAGAATTTGTACCTTACAGAAGAGGAAGCATAGGACTCTAGCAAAGTTCTAGAAGTGCTAGAAAGATACTTTGATTGTGATTTTTGTAAACTGTAAACAGTACACTATATGAAGTTACCTTAATAAAGAAAATACACTTTGATCAACAAGTAGGAGAATTACTCCTTTGTTCAACAAAAACAGTAAATAGAACATTCAATTCAGCCCAACAAAGCACATCAGTCCTATCCCGTTAAATCCCCCAAAATAACATCAGCTCGAGTTTTGATAGTTTGTAAAGTCCTGTCTACCACACACCTTGGTAACTTATTCCACGTGTTTATGGTTCTCTGTGTGCAGCAAAAGTTCCTAATGTTTCTGCAAACAACTGGGTCTCTGTGTTCCTGTTGAACTCATCTCTATATATAGGCTAATCTTCATTTGGATCTTGATCTTTGTTTGTCCGCGAATGAATTAGAAGAAGAAGCACTAGATGGCAGTAGAGAGACAGCTAAAACATAGGCATTGCATTAAGAATCTCCTCCAGGCTTATACTACTGAAGACTGTAGTACTCCAGTCACACCTCAAAACACAGACATTCAAACTAAACAAACTGTTGTGCTTTAAATTAACTAATTTTTACATATAATCTTCATTTGGATCTTGATCTTTGTTTGTCTGCGAATTCCACGCATGCGTAGACCACCTTCCAGTTTAGTATGTTGTTGTTACTCACGGATGTCAACAATGTGCCAGAATAACGAAAGGGGTGTTGGACAGTGTTACGCTGGTTAGCACCTGAGGCCTGGTTAGAGAATGAGATTGCCGAAGATAAAAGGTACGTGCCTACGTAACATATGAATGAAAGAAAGACAGTGGGTAAAATGAATGACAACGTAACAGCATGTTCCGGAAATTATTATTGTTACGTTGTAGCCGGCGAGTGCTGCGCGTCTCACAGTTGTACCGTGGCTTGCTCACATGTCAGTGAAGTGATCCCTATTTATGCTTTAAAGAGCCTGGATACCTATGTGTCCCCCTTTTATAACCATTGCTCCGTGTATATTGCCTTACTCTTTGGATTGCCACAAAGCAACCTACGAGATTGGAGAAAGGTTGAGAACAGATCGTGAGAGGAAATGACAGCGTCGTGAAAACGAGACGGACTGTGAACGGAGAGAAGCAGAAATGCTCCTACACCACCACATAATTACTATTCGGACAGTGATTCCGAGTAGGCCGTTCCTATCGAATCAATGTCCAATGGTTTTCTTTTGTAATTTTGTTTCCCTTATAAAAAATCATAATGCTGTGTGACGAAGGGCCTAGTTCACGACTGGCAGCCGCGTTTAAACAGGGAGCCCTTCACAGACAACTTTAACACGCGCAACGTAGTTGGGTGCACATGGCTAGTTTTAAAATAACAGTCTCAATCCACTAGACTAATTCCCTTCATAATTTTAAACACTTCAATCCTGCCACCACTTAATTTTCTTCTGCTTAAACTCGAAAAGCTCAGCTCTTTTAATCTTTACTCATAATTCAGCCCTAGAATCAGCCTAGTCGCCTCTGGACCTTTTCTAGCGCTGCTACGTCCTTTTTATAGCCTGGAGACCAAAACTGCACACAGGACTCCAGATGATGCCTCACTAGTGCATTATAAAGGTTAAGCATAACTGCCTTTGACTTGTACTCCACACATCGTGCTATATAATCTAACATTCTGTTAACCTTCTTAATGGCTTCTGACACTGTCTGGAAGTTGACAGTGGTGAATCCTCCAGACTCCCCTGCTTTGTCTGGAGTCTCCTCCTGCACCAACTTATCTCTCTGTAAAGGACACCTGGACGAGGTCTGCCAATCTCTAGTAAAACTTTGGCCACAACTCCTCCTCTAGTTCAGTGACCCTGAGCTTGAAGGTACTGGATCAGCTGGCATCTCCTGTAGATGTAGCCTTCAGGGAGGACTGACTAGTCCAAGCCATCCTCCAGAAAGTCTAACATACAACAATTTTAAAATCTGGCTTTGGATTACTAAACTGCTCAACTCTTTTATTAAATTTCAATTATTTAACTTAAATTATTTAAATTAATGGATTAAAGAAATACTGTAGTTTTTTAACACTTTCTGGCCCATTATGCTCCTGTAATACTCTCCCTCTCAACTGCCTGCTGTGTGTCTTTCCTTGAAATTATTAAAATTTACCTTTTCCCTGTTTGTTTTCCTAATTTT
Organism: Erpetoichthys calabaricus; assembly: GCF_900747795.2. Taxonomy (NCBI): domain Eukaryota; kingdom Metazoa; phylum Chordata; class Cladistia; order Polypteriformes; family Polypteridae; genus Erpetoichthys; species Erpetoichthys calabaricus. Next base: position 28,255,668 of record NC_041408.2, on the reverse strand, counting down.
GTGCTCCTCTTATTTCTTCCTTGCTTTGAACCTTTCCACTTACACTACTTGTATTCCTTCCTATGAATGAACTCTTCTTGTGTCGACCTCTTAACTGTGTTAACTTTCCTGCCTGCTAAGAACTATTCTATTGAGCAAAACATTTCACACATTAACTCTTTCTTACAGTTTTTTACAATTGCTAAAGCACAATTTTGACAACAAGGCTCATTGTTGCAAATCATTTAGGACAATTCACAAAACACCTCACCCAAAGAGCAAAACACCTCACATATCCTGCAAAATGAAACACTGCAACCAAAACTACATATATAATGATCATAATCAAACTACTGCACTAAATGGCACACATGTCAGTTATATCACCAGATTTTTGTCTAACCAACTACACACTGTTGGGCAAAATGAAAAGCACTCTCATCTTTAGTATGCTCTGCCACAATACTAAAATAGTCCAAATTGTAGAAAATTAGAGTGTTCACATGCACAGAAATATTTGCAGATACACACACATGCATTTATTTTTTTATTTTTCACCAAACAAGTCAGTGCAACATATGCACAGCAGATATATTTACATTGGAGTGAACAAAAATATGCTCAGAAAAAACAGTAAACTGAAAAAGAAAATGTGCAGAAGAAATATATAGAAAAAAAAGAGGCAAGAAAAATAATTAGGCAGCATCTTGCCTCTCAGCTGGGTCTGGCCACAATGCCTCATCCACATCACAGGCAATATCTTCCCTTGCCAGACATCGAGGGAAGAAGCGCCTTGAGTGCCTTATCCATCCCTGAATCGCACCCACATCAATTTCATCACATGCCTCTTCCATAGCCTGCACAAGAGGCATGCGCACATAGGGCTGCCGGTCGTATACCTTCCACCGCCATGCCGAAAAGAACTCTTCTATGGGGTTCAGAAATGGTGAGAATGGTGGGAGGTATTGCATGAGAAACAGTGGGTGGTCAGCAAACCAATTTTGGACTGGGGCTGCATGATGAAAGCTCACGTTGTCCCATACTACAACATACCAAGTTCTTGCATGGTCTGCATCATTCATACGCTCTGGTGGAATGAGAATGTTATGGAGTCTGTCCAGAAATGTTAGAATATGGCTTGTGTTGTATGGTCCAAGGTTGGCATGACGGTGGAGGACACCATGCATATTGGAGATGGCAGCGCACATTGTGATGTTCCCACCACATTGGCCAGGAATATCTATAATGGCTCTGTGGCCAATGATGTTTCTTCCCCTTCTTCTGGTCTTTGCTAGGTTGAAACCAGCCTCATCTATGAAGATGAACTCATGTGGGATTACATGAGCATCCATTTCCAGTACTCCCTGAAAACAATGAACTAAAATCAGTCAATATGGTGTTATCCAGTACACTGGGAAACAATGTTGCGTGTAATGTGCTGCAGTCAATATTGAACTTACATCCACATATACTCGTCTGAGCTCTTTGTTTCTTTGAGAGTTTCTATCAAAAGGCACCTTATACAATTGTTTCAGGCTGATTTGGTTTCGCTTGAGAATGCGAGCCAATGTGGACAGACTGACTCGTTGAATGTTGGTGAATATGGTGTTGTCTTGGATGATGTTGCTTTGAATTTCATTATTCTCCAAGACCAAGTTTACAATGGCAGCTTCCTGTACCCCTGTGAACATTTCGCCCCTTCCTCCACCATGGTTGCGTCTCTCAGTCCTTTACAAAAACAAAAAACAAAAATATAGGGCTTGGACAATGCAGCCTAAAGATTCCCCCACAGTAGAGTAAATTGGACAGGAAACTTGTACAGTTAGTGTATGACATTAGCCATTCATGAAGTACACAGGTGTCACCCAACTGATACACTATGACATGGGGTGTACTACACAGTGTGAAAGACATTTTGGTTGCATACCTGTGCTCCAGTCTAAATGTCCGGATGACAGAGGCGACAGTAAAACGGCTCAAGTTGGGCTGCACTCTACGTCCAGCCTCTTGCATTGTCAGCCCATGGTTGATGACATGATCAACTAAGGTTGCTCTGATTTCATTTGACAGTTGCTGTCTTCTTCGCCTATGACCTCCTATACCAGCTCTACCCCTACCTCTCATTCTTTCTCCCCCTCTCATCCTCACCCTCCCTCTTCCTCTTCCTCTCTCTGCAATGTCTTCCATTGTTCTTGAAAAAAAGGTACTCATCTGTGGTCTTTTTATAGTGCTTACTTCCTGATTGAAGTGGTAACAATTAACCATTGAGGTGTTTGGCCAGGTGGCACATATATTGGCCAATTAGCTCATGTTCTGTCCTTTTGAATGGCAGTGTGTTGTAATGGCAAACATGTGACTTTATGTCAGATTGTTGTGTCTTATGCAGAGAACCGTGTTCAGTGCATTTAGAAAGTGCTATTTTGAATTGCAAAATGTGTGTAAAGCAGGAAATGTGTTTAGAGTTTTAGAGACTTGAGAAGAGGTTTTGCTCTCTGTGTGTCAGTTTGAATAAATGTGCTATGCATGTCATTTTTGTGTGTTAGCAATTGTGAAAAACTGTAATAAGAAAACTCACTTACTAAATATCAGCTACTGGTTATTTACACCTCACGTCTCTGTTACTACTGCCACTGAGCCCCTCTCTTAACTGCTTTGAATTCATCCACCTGTACCTGTACTTAAATAAATACTTTCTTCCTAAGGAATGAAGTGTATGCCCTCGCTTTCTACTAACTCCAACGCTTTACTGTGTGAGTGCTATATGCTGCTCTGTCCAATTATTCTTTACATGCTTTAACTTCTTCTCGCCATAAAATTACTGTTACTATTAACTATTCGTCATTACAGCATCAGTTATTTACTTACTGTCTTCTTGGTTTCTGTAAGTACTTTCTGCCCTGCCTTGCCTCACTGACACTAGTTTTGAACACAAGTACAAGTAAAAAGTAACTTTTTCACACATTTCTTAAATCACGCAAGTACTTTTGCTCCTGTGCAGGCAAAAAAAAAAAGAAAAAAAATCTTCTAAGAAGAAAAAAGCTTTAAAAATGCCCACGTGTCTCCTTAGTGGCAACCAAAAACAAAGTTTTAGGAGCAAAATTAGTATTTTAACTAACTCTCATGCAGCAGTAACAGAAAACACTCAGCGTTTCCACTCATAAGGATGACGTCAGTATGCCTCAGTCTCCATCATGTGCTTGCAACTGGGGTTCACTACATTTACTGCACCTTGGCACTTAACTCAAATTAAATGCCATACTCTTGCCTTGTGATTTGTGATGTGCCACATCAGACAGACTGGCACATGCAATGTGCTGAGACCCATTTCTGTTGACAGCCAGTAGATTGGTCAAGCCGCATGTTTACAAACATTGTATGTTCCCTTCTCTTAAATATTGTCTTTTAATATTGAGCACAGAATAATTTCCTATAACATTAACATTATATTATATTATATTATATTATATTATATTATATTATATTATATTATATTATATTATATTATATTATATTATATTATATTATTATAATTTCCCATTGGGATTAATAAAGTATCTATCTATCTATCTATCTATCTATCTATCTATCTATCTATCTATCTATCTATCTATCTATCTATCTATCTATCTATCTATGCCACATAGCAGAAACAAAAGTTGGTATGGAATAGTCCGTATGGCACTTCCATGTAAATTACACTTTAGTAACACAGCAGAAAATCACTCAATGGAAGATTTTACAATAAAATACAATCGATTATACTATACAGTAATATACAGTCAAGTACATATATCTTTATATATAATATGCTACCATGGTTGTCCTTTTGTCTGTCCAGGATTTTAAATCACCTGTAGCTCGCGAACTGTTTGACCTATTGACCTGAAATTTGGTACACATATACTATATGATGTCTACTGTCCGTTTTCGGGGTGATGATTAACCTCCAAGGTTATTCCTCTTTTTACTTTTATTTTATTTTATTGTAGAATCAGCTCTTAGCAGAGGCCAGCAGGGTGGCCGCACGGCACATGCCTATGGGCGCTGTTCTCATCCCAACCATCTTCGCCATCACTTCCTCTACCTCTTTATATCTTAAATCATTCTTGAGGCAGATTGAAGACTTAAGTGCCAGCTTAAGTGAAAAATTAAAGAAAACATACTAAGTAATTGCAACACAAACACTGACTTAATCAGTTTTAATGTGAAAAGATGCCAATGAAAGAAGAGAAGAAGCGGGCCACTAGGGTGGAGAAAAGAAGAGCTGCTCAGGAAGCAGCAAGCGCATCAACCTCTGAGCAAACAAATGATAAACATACAGAGAAAGATTCCAGAGTCCACACTGTGCGTCGAGGTGAGCCCGACTATATCTAGCCGGAACTTCTCGACCTCGCGCACAAGCTCAGGCTCCTTCCCCTTCAGAGAGGTGACATTCCATGACCCAAGAGCCAGCTTCTGTAACCGAGGATCGGACCACCAAGGTCCCCACCTTCGGCTACCACCCAACTCACACTGCACCCGACCTCCTTGGCCCCTCCTACAGGTGGTGAGCCCATGGGAAGGGGGACCCATGTTGCCTCTTCAGGCTGTGCCCGGCCGAGCCCCATGGGTGCTGGCTCTGCCACCAGGCACTCGCCATCGAACCCGACCTCCAGGCCTGGCTCCAGAGGGGGGCCCTGGTGACCCACATCCGGGCGAGGGAAAACGCCGTCCAAAGTTTTTATTCGTTATGGTAGGTTTTCTGAACCGCTTTGTCTCATCCCTCACCTAGGACCAGTTTGCCTTGGGTGACCCTACCAGGGGCATAAATTCCCCGACAACAGAGTTCCTAGGATCATTGGGACATGCAAACCCCTCCACCACGATAAGGTGGCGGCTCGAGGAGGAGATATATATATACAGGTGCTGGTCATAGAATTAGAATATCATGACAAAGTTGATTTATTTCAGTAATTCCATTCAAAAAGTGAAACTTGTATATTAGATTCATTCATTACACACAGACTGATGTTTTTCAAATGTTTATTTCTTTTAATGTTGATGATTATAACTGTATATACAGTACTGTGCAAAAGTTTTAGGCAGGTGTGAAAAAATGCTGTAAACAAAGAATGC